>NC_054705.1:38791740-38807305 GCF_016097555.1 Gigantopelta aegis | reverse complement strand
GGGGGTGGATGTGATGTTGGTGTCTCCATTTCCGTCTTCAAACAGGTTACGGTAGTACAGCTAGTTCATAGTAAGAATTAGATTGAAACCAGAATCGGCACCTGATGAATCGATCGAACCCACCCTTCGTCGTTAATTTGCCTCTCACGCAATGGTACGGGGCATGATAGGTTTATACGTTCTCGTTAATTCGCAATTAACGTTGCATGAAACGTACTCCGATCGATAATCACCGCCGAACCGTATTATATCGAGATCTACACGCCGAAAACACGAATGGTTCTGATGCCAAAAAGACTGTGTGTTTTCATTTGAATAATATACAACCCGGAAATTAATCGAGCATCATCTGATTTGTAATGGTGCCGAAAAGGCGTCAGTAGTCCATCCCAGAAAAAATTAAACTTTGTTTCGTTTAACGACACCACAAGAACACATCATCTACTGGATTTGTCAATTAGAGAGGAAACCCGCTACATGTTTTCATTAGTAGCAAGCGATCTTCTATATGCACCATCCCATAGATAGGACAGCACATACCACAGCCTTTGACATACCAGTCGTGGTGCACTGGCTGGAGCGAGAAATAGCCCAATGGGCCCACCGACGGGGATCGATCTCAGACCGACCACGCATCAAGCGAGCGCTTTACAACCGAGCTACGTCCCGCCCCTCCATTGGTGCCGAAAAGGCTTTTATAGTCCTTCCCAGCAGTGTACGTCGTTTTCTTACTATGGTATGCATTACATTCTGATTATTTCTGGACAGACTATTTTTTAAATTACACACAAAAATAGTTGGTTTTTTGTGGGGGTTTTGGGGGGTGGGGGTTGCGAGTAGGTTTTTGGGGGGTTGGGGAGGGGGGTTTGGATTTTCTTTTTTCTTTTTCTTTTTTTTTTCTTTTTTTTTTCTTTTTTTTTTTTTTGGGGGGGGGGGGGGGGGGGTACTATTTCCAATACACTTCTACTTTTCCTTTTCTGTCAAACAAAACTGAAATTATTTAAACGAAACAATGTGAATGGAGGCTGGGAAGGACTGGAGTTAATTATCCCAGTTTAAACATGATATTGGAAGTGTTTACATATTCTACATGTATATACCGGCCTCGGTGGCGTAGTGGTTAGGCCATCGGTCTACAGGCTGGTAGGTACTGGGTTCGGATCCCAGTCGAGGCATGGGATTTTTAATCCAGATACCGACTCCAAACTTTGAGTGAGTGCTCCGCAAGGCTCAGTGGGTAGGTGTAAACCACTTGCACCGACCAGTGATCCATAACTGGTTCAACAAAGGCCATGGTTTGTGCTATCCTGCCTGTGGGAAGCGCAAATAAAAGATCCCTTGCTGTTAATCGGAAAGAGTAGCCCATGTAGTGGCGACAGCGGGTTTCCTCTCAAAATCTGTGTGGTCCTTAACCATATGTCTAACGCCATATAACCGTAAATAAAATGTGTTGAGTGCGTCGTTAAATAAAACATTTCTTTCTTTTTTTCTACATGTATATTTACTGGGTATTTACTGGGTATGTACTGAAATGGCTTGAATATAATATCAAAGGTCGTGGTATGTACCACCCTGTCTGTGGGATGGTGCATATAAAAGATCCCTTGCTGTTAACCGAAACGAGTAGCTCATGAAGTGGCGACAGCGGGTTTCCTCTCTCAATATCTATATGGCCCATACCATATGTGTGACGCCATATAACCGTAAATAAAATGTTTTGAGTGCGTCGTTAAATAAAACATTTCTTTCTTTTTAACCATATGTCTGACGCCATATAACCGTGGGGCGAGGTGTAGCCCAGTGGTACAGCGCTCGCTTGATGCGCGGTCGGTTTGGGATCGATCCTCGTCAGTGGGCCCATTGCGCTATTTCTCGCTCCAGCCAGTGCACCACGACAGGTACATCAAAGGCCGTGGTATGTGTTATCCTGTCTACGGGATAGTGCATATAAAAGATCCCTTGCTGCTAATCGAAAAGAGTAGCCCATGAATTGGCGACAGCGGGTTTCCTCTCTCAATATCTGTGTGGTCCTTAACCATGTGTCTGACGCCATATAACCGTAAATAAAATGTGATGAATGCATCGTTAAATAAAACATGTTGTTTCAATGAATAAATAAATACAACATTGTGATTTCAGCTCTATAGTTATCTACCATACATTTGTATGGATATTTATGTTTTCTGTCTTTTTTTTCTGGAATACATTAATTAAATGTTGATGTGATGAGCGTGTCACTTGCTGTCAACCTTTTTCAGTATCCTACATGTACATATTAATATTAATTTCACTGTTTCGTATCCACGGAATGTTTACAATTACTTGCGAAGTATATATGTAGGTCACACGGTTAAAACTAGATTAATTAATGCCAGGTGTATATATTCTTTGAAAGCAGTAAACTGTTTGTTATTAGAATAATACCGCCTGAAACCAGTAAAGTGTATGTCTTTGTTTTTAGAATAATATTTCTCTGGTGGGGGTATTAATACCAGCTGGAAACAGAAAACTCTAATTTTGATTTGAATACTTGTAATGTTTGTCTTGTTTAACGACAGCACTGGAGCACATTGATTAATTAATCATCGGCTATTGGATGTCAAACATTTGGTAATTCTGACTCGTAGTCATCAGAGGAAGCCCGCTACACTTCTTTTTTTTTAATGCAGCAAAGGATATTTATATGGACTTTCCCACAGGCAGGGAAGCACATACCATGGCCTTTTTCCAGTTGTTGTGCACTGGTTGGAACGAGAAAATACTAGTAATGAGCCCTAAAATCTTTTAATAGCCAAATGATTAATTAATGATTATTCTCTGCTGATGTCGTCTGTTCTATGTATTCATTTGTATACGAATACAGGTCTCGAAATTAACAATTTGTTACCTACGGAAATTTTAAAATGATTTTGCCCTCACTAACTTTTCAGCAAACAAATACAAAATTGAAAAACAAATTTAAAAAGTATCTCTTCGATCGGCGACAATATTTTTTATCCACCATTGGTAACGCCTTTGAGCTATGGCAAGTCATATACTTTTGGCGTTAATTTTCAAAATGTTCCCTATTTGTTAGGTTATCCCTGTCCCGAGTCAGACCCCCGATCCTATCGGAGGCCGGACTCGGGATAGGCGTGTTCGAAACCCTAGTGGTATATGGACACGTTAAACAAGTTACAAAGCTAAGCAAGTCATATCTCAGTTACGGCGTTAATTTCAAACCCTGTGTATATATTAAAGGGACAGACCCAAGTTTGTTGCACACTAAGACATATTTTTCACTATTAGAGCCGTTTATAATCAATGAAATCAAACATTACTTATATTTTATTGTTTAATTTATTATTAGATTATTATTTCCGTACATCCGAAGTGTTTTTGGTCATTCTGGTGTTTGTAATACCACAAAATGCATTTTTCATATTTAAAAAAAAAACCGCACGTGCGTCTGAGAAATAACAGTTGTGGACTCGAGTTTTAGTCTATGTTTAACGATATTTCATCATTTCAACGTCACAGACTCTTTTTTCACTCTCTTGTAACTTTATCCAAATGTGTTACAGGTTTGTAACTTAAAGGGACATTCCTGAGTGTGCTGCATTGTAAGATGTTTCCGACTTATAAAATATTTCTAAGATTAAACTTACATATTAAATATATTTTCTTGTTTAGAATATCAGTGTCTGTATATTCAATGTATTTTTGGTCGTCTTAATATTTGTAAGAAGCCCAAACTAGATTTTGTCTTCAAATAATTTCGTACGTACGAAAAAAATAGTTTTTAGGAAATAAAATGAAATTTAACCTATTATCCTGTTCAATTATTTAGACCCAAAGTTTTTTGCAAATGTTACGTTTATTTCCTATTCGATATTTGTTTTCTTTGCATTTACATGAAAACAAACCCAAATCCCGACAGGTTTTATATACAAATCATCATATAAAATGCACGAAGTTGACTTAATTCCACTTTTTAAAAATCTCTGTGTCTTTTGAATGCACGTTATTTCTCCTATAAATAACTAAGGTCATTTGCATATCAAAAGCATCATTCTATAGTGCGTTTCAAACTAATGTTCGGTTCTATCGTCCTATCCGCACAAATCGTAGTATGACCTATATTTAAGATAATATCTGTAAACATGAAGCAGGCGCGGATTCAGGTGGGGAGTTCAAGTGACAAAACCTCAGTTTGAAAAAAAAATATGTATCAAATATTATAATTATATTGTGGAATACACAAGCGCGCGCGCTGAAGGGAGAGAGAGAGAGAGAGAGAGAGAGAGAGAGAGAGAGAGAGAGAGAGAGAGAGAGAGAGAGAGAGACGTCATTTATGTAACGACGCACTCAACATATTTTAATCTATGGTTATAGGGAGAGAGAGAGAGAAGAATATGGTATGCATGCGATTGGTGGAGGTGTGACCCTCTGCACAACCCTAACCCCACTTAAGGCTTCTTTTGTATATGGAGCGGGACGTAGCTCATGGTAGGTCGACTGATCGATCCCACATGGTGGACCCATTGGGTTGTGTCTAGTTCCAGCCTGTGCACCACAACTGATGTATAAAGGCTGTGGTATGTGCTATCCTGTCTATGGGATGGTGCATATAAAACGTCCCTTATTGCTTATCAAAATTGCTTATCGGAAACAGTGGCCCATGTGGCGGTAGCGAGTTTCTTTCTCACTGTCATAATGCTCCTTAACCGTTTTGTCTGACGCCACATAAACGTATATCAAATGCGTTGAGTGTGTCGTTAAATAAACATTTCTCTCGTATGTATGTGTAGTCTATATGCATTTCTAGTCAATTAGTTTATAGGTTGTTAGGTTGTTTGATAGTGAATGATATGGAAATAAATTGTTTTTGGTGTTAAAGAGTTCATGCATAAAGTAATACTCCTGATGGGTATGGAGAAATAACTTAATCAGTCGACGAACTCATTTCTTCATCACTATCTTCGTTAAGGGGGACTATCACAGGGGGTATTTTATTTCTTATAAAACTATTTTGTTTTCTAAAATCTTCTTCGATCTTTATTACATGTTTAACTGCGTCAGAGAAGTGTGTAGGTGTGACAGAGTTCAATGTATGTGCAAGTTCTCTCCGCACCGTGGTCATTTTACCATCATTATGACGAGCTATGTGCCCTTTGACTTGACTCCAGATCAGTTCTATCGGATTGAGTTCAGAATGTCTTGGCGGCAGTCTTAGACACAAGTGCCCATGGCGTTCAGCAATATCATCAGTAACAAATTGCTTTGCACATTTGTTACTTTTCACAAGTTCATAAAGAACTGGCTTTGTCATGTTACTCTCAAAAGGTATATTTTTGTTTCGTAGCTACGACTGAATTTCTTCCTTTTTAGCGTTTAGTGCAGGACATCGTGTAATCTCAGTTAATTTGTTGTGGTAGCTTGCGTTATCCATGACGATAACAGAAGGTTCTGGTAGAGAAGGCATAAGTTGTTCTTCAAACCATTTGATGAAATTTTCATGATTCATCTCACCATGATAGTCTCCGTCTGTTTTTTTAGCCTCAAAGATCAATTCACAGCCATCTATCAATCCATATTTATCACAGCCAGCATGACAAATAATAAGTCTTTTTCCCTTCCCAGTCACCGAACAGAGTTTAGGAACTCGATCAGCAGCGTCTGATTTCGGCAGGTGATTGGCGGTACTTGTGCCCGGGTGGATATCTGTCCAGTGGTGGGATGTTGTGTGGTTGACATTCACCCAGGTCTCATCTTGATACACTATTAAATACCCCTGTTCTCGTAAACTGGATATTTCATGGAGATAGGACAGTCTCCTGTCTGATATATTGGCGTCCTCAAAAATCACTTTTCCGGTTGTAGACATATGTTGGTATTTAAAATCGAGGTCATGGAGTGTTCTTCGTAAAGTTGATATGGATATGTTGATTCCACATTCCTCCCTTAAAGCCACGTTAATCTTATGTAATGTAGGTAATTCGCCCTCTCTATAAAATCTGTATACTCGTTGTCTAATAACATCTTTATCAAATAAATCGATGAGTTTTCGGTCGCGTTTTTTAACAGTGATTTCTGTGCTTTGGATTCGTAGAGCTTAGATTTTTCACAGTTCTTTTTACTGTTGAAACCGAAACTTTAAGTGCAGCGGAAACTCGATCGACAATTCGATAAGAAGCATACCTAGGTCTACCGCGCTGATATTAATCTTCAAAATAATCGAAAACCTTCTTAATACACGATTTTACATCAACTGAAGTGTTTTTCGATTTACCCATATTTTTCCTCAAATAACAATAACAAGAATGTCGACTAATACATTTTCAATTAATTTATATACCCTACCTAACTTGTATTTTACGTGGTTTACACATTGCTACTATAGCACGTGCACTCACAGATCGAAATAATGATGTTATTGACCAAGCAATGCTATCGTATTTTGAACATTCAGGGCTGTGTCTGCGGGATGAAAAAGTGGTTGAATCCATACGAGTCCGAATTTGGTTTTTCGCATTACAAATGTAATGCCCAACCCCCAAACCCCAGCCCCTAGCACCACCCTAAATACTATATATATATATATATATATATATATATATATATATATATATATATATATATATATATATATATATATATATATATACGTATGAGTTCCCAATTTAGAGGCAAATTAAATAACATTATTATTATTATTTGATGTTGGTGGCCTTTGACATTTTTATTCCCCCCCCCCCCCCCCCCCGGTCTTCTGGGTCCGGCCCTGCATTAAATTTATTTATATATTTGGAAAGCACATTCCTGCGGTGTGTCAGGTGATTTGTGTTTATTACTGTGCTACACCTCAGTTGTGTTAGGTTAGGTATGGTATGCTAATATATAATTGATATAATAAAATAAAAATACATAATACATTAGCTAAATTTATTAAATATAATGCACCTACAAGAAAGGGTTACATGTTCTGTTTGTTTACATCTATGTTTAATGGAAAGATTAGACAATGCTGTTACACACTGCAAAACAATAATAACCTTGATTTAGTGAAACAAGCTATAATGGCCTTCACGTAGCCTCAGATCTCAATGTTTTGATATGCAAATGTCCGTAGTTATTTATAGGAGAAATAACGTGCATTCAAAAGACACAGAGATTTTTAAAAAGTGGAATTAAGTCAACTTCGTGCATTTTATATGATGATTTGTATATAAAATCTGTCGGGGTTTGGGTTTGTTTTCATGTAAATGCAAAGAAAACAAATATCGAATAGGAAATAAACGTTTGCAAAAAACTTTGGGTCTAAATAATTGAACAGAATAATAGTACAAATATTAGAACGTTCAGAAACACGTTTAATATACAGCCACTAATATTTTATGCAGAAAAATATATTCGATGTGTAATTACAGTCGTCAAAAAGTCTCTGTTAGTCGATAACATCTTTAAAATTGCAGCAAACTCAGGAATGTCCCTTTAACCAAACTTAGTGTCCATTTTCACGGATTGAAACTAGGGTGTGCGTCTTTAATGTGTTGTTTTTGCTTTTTGATTCGTTTCATTTTCACAAATAATATGTCATGATTCGTTCCGACCGGCCTCGGTGGCGTCGTAATTAGGCCATCGGTCTACAGGCTGGTAGGTACTGGGTTCGGATCCCAGTCGAGACATGGGATTTTTAATCCAGATACCGACTCCAAACCCTGAGTGAGTGCTTCGCAAGGCTCAATGGGTAGATGTAAACCACTTGCACCGACCAGTGATCCATAACTGGTTCAACAAAGGCCATGGTTTGTGCTATCCTGCCTGTGGGAAGCGCAAATAAAAGATCCCTTGCTGCTAATCGGAAAGAGTAGCCCATGTAGTGGCGACAGCGGGTTTCCTCTCAAAATCTGTGTGGTCCTTCATCATATGTCTGACGCCATATAACCGTAAATAAAATGTCTTGAGTGCTTCGTTAAATAAAACATTTCTTTCTTTCTTTCGTTTCATTTTCACAAATGATATGTCATGATTCGTTCCATTTATACAAGACTTCTGACAGGTCATATGAACGGAGGACAATCTCCGCAACTGGAACTCCACAGTCCTTGCACCTTGATATTTTCGCTGGAGTGCTATACAAGTGTCTATTATTTGTAACTTTATAGTGGCAATTTGTCATTGCCGACCTGTATCAAGAGTCGTGCTAGATATAAAGTTATTTATTAGACAGGAGAGCTTCGCCTAGTTTCACAGAACGAATTTCAAATTTTATATCTGTCTGTATATATATATGTATAAACATTTCTACATTTTTATTAAGTTTTTTTTATGATGGAGATGGGTGTCAGACGGTCGTGGTATATATATGCTGTGCTGTCTATGGACTAGTGTATATAAAAGACTTGGTGCTTGTTGGAGAGAGCAGCATGTGTGGCAGTAGAAGCCCCTACCCACCCCCACCCCCCACCCACCCTCTCTCTCTCTCTGTTTGTATAATATAATCATTTTATTTTGTTTAGTAGGTCGTTGGTTGAAAGGAGATACGATCGTTGTTTGTGGTATTTCTGGGAAATATCCCAGTAATATAAATAGCGCAATTTGTAATACAGTATATGTGCAAATTCCACCCTAGAAAAATCCTGATTCGCCCCTAAAATAGTGTTTAAAATTCTTCATCTTCCTTTCTTTCTTTTTTCCAGGTGTCCTTCTACCCTACCGCTGGTAGACCGGCACGATGCCGTCCGATGAGCTGTTGGCGCGCATGCGTGGAACGTGCCTTCAGATGTCATCACCGGAAGTCTACAGCAAACGATTTTCGGATTTCGTGCGACACTTCCGCAGTGGCGAATTCGGCCAGTCGCTGCAAGTCCAGCGGCGCATGAAATACGCGGCGAGTTTTAGAGACGAACTTGCTAGAATCGCTACCCAGAAACAGGCGAAACGCGACGGTCTGGACGCGATAAAGGCGAAGAAAAAGACAATGGGACGGGGCCCGAGCGAAGCCTCCACGCTCCCGCCAATCAACTCATCCTGCAGTGACATCACTGCCGCTGTAGCCAATGGCAACACGCACAGCAGCATGTCCACGCCCTTTACGGGACTTATCTTCAAGGACGAGCCTGGATCTCCTCTACCCAAGAAGGAATGTACCAAGTCCCGAATCGCAAACGGCAACCCACAAGGGTTATCTAAATCTCAGGAGTTTACGAGATTATTTCCCATAGCTTCTTCGGAGAAAAGAAGCAAAGGGGAACAACTCAAGGCCGACTCGAGGCTAGCGAGCCTGACGCCTCGGGGTAGCATGCCCAAAATTGTGAAAAAGTCTAGTCATGAATCGAACCACAGGACTGAAAAGGCACAGCTCAAAGGACATCTCAAAACGTTGAAGGTGAGAACACAAGAGGAGCCGTTTTCGGTCCGACGAAAAATCGAACAGTACCGAAAATGGCACGAAGAACAGTATACAGAAAAATTGAAAAAATTTAAGCAAGATGTAGAAAAGTTTGGACCTGAAAATAACAAGGCGTCCGAGAACGCCAATGTCGAAATAGACTTGTCCCGGATATTCGAGGACGCCTCAAAGTCGTCAATTGACCGCAAAACGTCCGAAAGGACCGAGACTAAAAGTGACGTAATGACTAGCCTCGAGTACTCAGCCGTCGTGCGACGTAAGCAAAAGAGACTAAAGACGGCTGCGACGTGGAAAACGTGGCGCGGCGTCAACCAGTCGGATGCCTACGATGACGTCAACAAGTATATTGAAGATAATGAACTTATGACCCCGGAAAAGGAAAGCTGGATACGGAACTGGGTGTTCGAAGTAGAGAGAGCCATGTTTTCTACGGACGAGTCCAATAGCGATATAGAGGAGCCAGTGTTTATATGAAACTATAAATTTCTAAATATCGATAGTCGCCATTATAACCTTGTCAGTGATCTTCGTCACCGGAAATGGAGGTCCCGTTAGCGGAAGAAGAAGAAAACAAAAGTTCGCTTTAGAGTAGGTTTGTTGGTCGAGTAGTTGCTTATTGCACCGTTGTTAAAGCTACGTCACATAATACGACTGCCTCGTACGAAAATAGCTGACTGCATAGCAACCGATAAAACCGTAAAGTGTGTCTTGTCACAATCGGCCATTCTCGTGGGTGTTGTCGTACGAGGAACTCGTATCGTGTGGCGTTGCCTTTAAAAGTTGAAAAAAAATGGCAAAGTAACCTCCACGAAAGGGATCCGAACCGTGGACTCTCTGTATACGAGCAGTTCAGTGATCTAAGATCTGAGCTAATAGAGAAATTCGCAGCAGCGTCTGCCAGTATGAACACTTCATTACAAAACTACTAGGCTTACATATTAAAGGGACATTCCTGAGTTTGATGCAATTTTTAAGATGTTATCGACTAACAGAGACTTTTTAACGATTGTAATTACATATGAAATATATTTTTCTGCATAACATATTAGTGGCTGTATATTAAACGTGTTTCTGATCGTTCTAATATTTGTACTAAGTTAAATTTCATTTTATTCGTACGTACGAAATTATTTGAAGACAAAATCCAGTTTGGGCTTCTTACAAATATTAAGACGACCAGAAACACATTCAATATACAGACACTGATATTCTAAACAAGAAAATATATTTAATATGTAAGTTTGATCGTAGAAATATTTTATTAGTCAGAAACATCTTACAATGTAGCAAACTCAGGAATGTCCCTTTAAGACACCATAGTGCTAATATTTGTCATGAACGTATAAAGCGAGAATGGTTAGCAGGGGTTGAATTAATAACCCACCGGTAACCCAAGTTTGGGCGAGTATTTAATCAAAGTGTTACGGTTGTACTGTACCAAATTCATTCCTATAGGCGATTGGCGACAATGTTGAAGTATTGTGGCTTTAGATACTATATGCAATACTAGGATATCAACCACATTATGACCCATAAATGTAAATTTATTGCCCAGATAAAACTATTTTTGTGACAGCAATACTGTCACGTTTATCACCAATAACAGGAATGGTAGTATTAACTGCGCTATCAAAAGTTCGAACTTTGACCCGGCCGGATGTTATTTGGTATAGTGCTACCTTAAGAGACTATTCTGAGTTTGTTGTCATTGTTAATAAGATTTTCAGAACCGTTTTGGTATTAAAATTATATATCAAATACATTTTCTTGTTTAGAGCATCCCTATCTGTATATTCAATGAGTTTCTTGTTGCTCTAATGTTTGTATTTTTTCTCAAACCTCGTTTTATTTTCTAATAATATATAAAATCCAGTTTGTGCCACTAAGATCATTAGACGCCATGAAACTCGTAATCAGATTGATATACCATGTTGTTTTGTTTAGTTTCTTCGTTCTTGACGAACGTGAAGTCAAAATATAGAACACGTGAACCTTTTTCTTTCTTTCTTTCAGAAATATTATGCCTGAAACCTTGGTGGTACAGGGGCATGTTAAAATACTCAGTCAAAGTAAAAAATATTTATCGTTGTTCATATGTTAAACTCCATAAACGTAACAATGTCGTCAATTATATAAGTATTACAGAGAAGGCATAGATGGAAAACCTGTGCTTAATTCGTTTCTTTGTAAATGCAATAAAATGTTTCAATCAATCAATCAATCAATCAATCAATCAATCAGAAACACAATGAATATTCAGACACTGATATTCTAAACAAGAAAACGCATTTAACGTGTAATTTTAGTCGTTACAGTGACTCTATTAAAGGGACATGCCCTAGTTTGAAAACACTGAGGCATATGTTTTACTATTAGAGCCGTTTTTGATAACTGAAATCATACTTTACTTAGATTTTATTGTTTAGATTATCCATTTCCAGTGTTTTTGGTCATCCTGGTGTTTTTAATATAAAAAAAAGCATGTCTCATATTTTGAAAAAAAATGCACGCGCATCTGAGAAGTAAGTTGTGTAGTCGAGGTTTAGTCTGTTTTAGAGGGTATTTTATCATTTCTAAGTCATAGACTCATGTTTTACTCATTTGTAACTTTATACAAATATTTCACAGGTTTGTAGATTAAACTTGGTGTGCATTTTCTTGGGCTGAAACTAGGGTCTATCCCTTTAAAGGTACGTATACAGTATTTTTCAGGGAGAGAGTTCAACAAAAAACTTTGTTTAACGATACCACAAGAGCAAATTTATTTAATCATCGGCTATTGGATGCCAAACATTTCAGACATATTGTCTTAGAGAGGAAACCCACTACATTTTCCCATTAGTAACGAGGATTCTTTTATATGCACCATCCTACAGACAGGATAGCACATACCACGGCCTTTGATATACCAGTCGAGAACGAGAACAATGGGCCCACCGACGGGAATCGATCCGGGAGGGTGTTCAACGTTTAAAAGGGGTGCATACAATTTTCAAGGAAGGGATACCATTTGCAAGACACTGTTTTTTTCTTGGCACTTCATAATACATACATGTAGAGGGGTGTGTACCCCCAGCACCACCCCCTTGTAACCGCGCCTGTATTAAAGACAGAAATACGATACAATGGCAGCAAACTCATGATTTCATTTCATTTCAGCTTATATCTGTGCTTATATCCAATTAAGGTTCAAGCACGCTGTCCTGGGCACACACCTCAGCTATCTGGGCTGTCTATCCAGGACAGTGGGTTAGTGGTTAGTGAGAGAGGAGGGTGTAGTGGCCTTACACCTACCCACTGAGTTGTTAAAACTCACTCTGGGTTGGAGCCGGTACCGGTCTGCGAACCCTGTACCTACCAGCCTGTAGTCCGATGGTTTAACCACTGCGCCATCGAGGCCGGTAAACTCACGATACCGCTTTACAAAATAGTTCATGATTATATCACACAGCTGTAGAACGAATATAGCGCAAATAGTATACTGAACAACACAAGAAACGTGAATATTTTAATGTATTATGTGTAGTTCATGATAAAAATAATTAGATGAATAGACTGTCAAAATAAGCCTAAAATATTCAGATTACACTGATCATTTTAATTGACACAAAATCTAATTGGATTCAAACTGAATCATTTAAAATTAAGAGAACTGTGCAAATAATTTGGTTTGGAAGTAACTCAGTGGTAGAGTGTTCGGCTGAGATGCGATGTGTTGCAGGGTCGATCGCCAACGATTGGCTCTTTTTTCATTTTTTTTTTTTTTTTTTTTTTTTTTTTTTTTTCTTTTCTTCTTCTTTTCGTTCCTTTTTTTTCTTATTTTTTTTTCGTTTCTTTTTTTACTTTTCTTCTTTTCTTTTTGGTCCCATCCCATCTCGTTTCCAACGACTGGTACATCAATGGCCGTGGCATGTGCTGTCCTGGGAAAAGACTTTAAATGTATATAAACGATTAGCCTAAGCATAAAAATAACACCAAATATTCGTAGTTTAAAATGTGTTGAGGTGTCGTAAAACAAGCATTCCTTTCCTTTCTTTTCTTTCTCTCACTTAGGACTGACAAAAGCTAACGTGATTTCGAGCTTTCTGGAACAGTCATTGCGCGTGTCTTAAACTGCTGGCAGTTTTATGTCAGCACTGTTTTGATTGGTTCACGGTGGACCGACCAGTAATACCAGACTTACTATCAATCAGACTTCCTTCTGTTTAGGGCGAGACGTAGCCCGGTGGTAGAGCGCTCGCTTGATGCGCGGTCGGTTTGGGATCGATCCCCGTCAGTGGGCCTATTGGGTTATTTCTCGCTCCATCCAGTGCACCACGACTGGTACATCAAAGGCCGTGGTATGTGCTATCCTGTCTATGGGATGGTGCATATAAAAGATCCCTTGCTGCTAATCAAAAAAGAGTAGCCCATGAAGTGGCGACAGCAGGTTTCCTCCCTCAATTTGTGTGTGGTCGTTAACCATATGTCTGACGCCTTATAACCGTAAATACAATGTGTTAAGTGCGTCGTTAAATAAAACATTTCCTTCCTTCTTCCTCCTGTTTATTAAATGATGTGTCACGTTGGCATGATTGTCCAGTACCTTGCTAGTATGGTTGTTAAATAATGTCCTTTTGGCATATCATACAATTATGACAAATTCTTCAAATATAGAGAATTTTAACTTTCTGTTCGTTGTTAGTTTTCTGCGAGTATACATGGAAACAAACCCAAAACCCAGGAAAAGTGCATGCATATATGTACGAATTCACCCTCCTACAAATACAAAAGAACAAATCTGTCCCACACTCGACCGTTGGCCATGCCAGAGATTGGGTGTGGGAGACATGTGCCTGCACCTTAATTGGATAGAGGCACGTTAATAGAGATGCTGAGTACGAGAAAAAAAGAAAAAACCCACCCCACACACACACACTAAACAAAAAAAAACCCCACCCCACACACACACTAAACCCCCCCCCCCCGCAATCCCCCCCCCCAAAGAATTAAACCACCAGTATGTATATATATATATATATATATATATATATATATATATATATATATATATACACACACACACACACACACACTAATACATACATACAAACAAAAACAAAATTCGTGAATATGATAATTTCTCATATACAGTATAACTGCCATATATCCTGTGTTGAATTATATACGATCTAATCGGTCATCGTTTCACTTGTATCGATATGATGCTCGATTATGAATCCATAATCGATTGTTATGAAAAAATCTTAACTGCAATTATTGCTGCAGTTCAAATGAAATACATGTATATATATATGTACGCATCCCTTGGTGTTTTGGTTTGTTTCCATGCGTGCATAAAGATTGAGCAATGGAAACGTGATTGGTTGGTGCAGTTGGAGTATAACAGATGATCGATAATGAAATTCTACCCGGTTCCGAAAACTAATCAAAATTCATAGATCTGTTGTAATTACAGTAAAGTGCACTTATAACGAACATTTTTATAACGAACTACTGTATAGAACGAACTGATCGTAAAGTCCTGTTTTATCTCCATATACATTAATAACTGTTAACTAACGTATGCAAATGTGTACAACAAACTACTGATATAATGAACTAACTATCATGGTCCCTTCCGTTTCGCTATAAGAGTATTTTACTGTACTAGAATCAGGAATATAGTAGATTTTTTTCAGCTTTCGCGAAATTCTGTCAAATTTTGAAGTTTACACATTTATAGGCCTAAGTTTCTCAAGATGCATATCAAGTTCGTTTCTTTCAGATATATATTTCCTCTCCCCATTGATTATTTAAATTAATCAATAATCCTTTCACTTTCGTCAGAAGTTTGAAAAAGCAAACATGTTTTCACATTAACGCTAATTTGATTTTTGTATAGGGGAAATAACTCTTGTATGTATTTCATACCAACAGAAATATATGACATAGTATTGGAAGAAAGAAAGGGTAGGTTGTTTGTTGGTTTGGGTTTGTTTTGGGGGTTTTGTGGGGTGGGGGGTGGGGATGTTTGGGTTTTTTTTTAATTTATGAATTCGGTGGTACAGGCGACTGAGCAGGGGAAGAGGGTTTAGTGGGTCGAAACCCCTCCCAGATCAAGCTATAATGTTATTGTTTCTCGGTATATTTTTAGCAGAAGCATGACTCGACCCGCCTCTAAACTTCGGT
>NC_054705.1:38756740-38789240 GCF_016097555.1 Gigantopelta aegis | reverse complement strand
TGCATTTCAATACAACTGTTTAAATGTTCAGTGAGCTCTGTCTTGTGTAGATTTAAATTTGTCTAACCAGTCTTGGGAGTGACAGTCCTACACAAAATTGGCGAGCGACAGTCCTCCAAAACACAAAATGGGAAGTAATAGTCCTCTTACACACAAAGTGGCGAAATGACCGTCCTCCTACATACAAAGTGGGAAAATTACCGTCCTCATACAAAGTGTTATGTAGCAATCCTCCTACACACAGTGTGGTAGTGGCAGTCCTACACACAAATGTGTATGTGGCAGTCCTCCTAGACACAAAGTGTGGCACTGGCAGTCCACCACATAAAGTGGGTAAATGGCAGTCCTAGACACAAAGTGGGGAAATGGCAGTCCTCCTATACACAAAGTGGGAAATGGCAGTCATACACACAAAGTGAGGAAGTGGCAGTCCTCCTACAAACAAAGTGTGGTAGTGGCAGTCCTCATACACACAAAGTGGGGAACTCACAGTCCTATACACAAAGTGGGAAAATGGCAGTCCTATACACAAAGTCGAGAAATGGCAGTCCTACACACAAAGTCGGTAAATGGCAGTCCTCCTACACACAAAGTTGAGAAATGGCAGTCCTACACACAAAGTGGGGAAATGACAGTCATCCTACACACAAAGTGGAGAAGTGGCAGTCATCCTACACACAAGGGGGAGTGGTTGTCGTCCTACAATAAAGCGAGGGAGTGGCAGTCCTCACATATACAAAGTATGAAGGGTGTATCGCCCAGGGAACTGGCATTCTTCCTAATGGCGAAACACGTCATGACATGAAAGCAGTCATGATATTGTCATATAACATACGGCGCTAGTGGAGTCCAATTTTATTGTGGACTGCCCCGTCGGTGAGACCATTGGGCTATTTCTCGTTCCAACCAATGATCCACAATTGGTGTAACAAAGGCCGTGGTGTGTACTATCCTGTGTGTGGGATGCTGCATATAAAAGATCCACCGCTGCTAATCAGAAAGAGTAGTCCACTGCGTGACGGCAGCAGGTTTTCTCTCTCATTATCTGCACGATCCTTAAAGGACATTCCTGAGTTTGCTGCAGTTTTTAAGTTGTTACCGACTAACAGACTTTTTAACGATTGTAACTACATATCAAATATATTTTTCTGCATAAAATATTAGTGGCTGTATATTAAACGTGTTTCGGGTCGTTCTAGTATTTGTACTAGGTTAAATTTCATTTTATTTCCTAAAATATAATTTTTTCGTTCATACAAAATTATTTGAAAACAAAATCCAGTTTGGGTTTCTTACAAATATACCGGCCTCGGTGGCGTCGTGGCAGGCCATCGGTCTACAGGCTGGTAGGTACTGGGTTCGGATCCCAGTCGAGGCATGGAATTTTTAATCCAGATACCGACTCCAAACCCTGAGTGAGTGCTCCGCAAGGCTCAATGGGTAGGTGTAAACCACTTGCACCGACCAGTGATCCATAACTGGTTTAACAAAGGCCATGGTTTGTGCTATCCTGCCTGTGGGAAGCGCAAATAAAAGATCCCTTGCTGCATGTCGTAAAAGAGTAGCCTATGTGGCGACAGCGGGTTTCCTCTAAAAAAAAATCTGTGTGGTCCTTAACCATATGTCTGACGCCATATAACCATAAATAAAATGTGTTGAGTGCGTCGTTAAATAAAACACTTCTTTCTTTCTTTCTTTCTTACAAATATTAAGACGACCAGAAATACATTGAATATACAGACACTGATGTTCTAAACAAGAAAATATATTTAACATGTAAGTTTAATCGTAGAAATATTTTATTAGTCGGAAACATCTCACAATGCAGCAAACTCAGGAATGTCCCTTTAACCATAATGTCCGACGTTATAATTATATTATATATAACCATAATTAAAATGTTGAGTGCATCGTTAAATAAAACATTCATTCATTCATTCGTTCCTTCCGTCTTTTTTTTTATTATTGTGGACTGATCCATTTTCAATCTGGATTTCTTCATATAATATGCATTTAGGTCAAATACGTACAGTATATGTACAACATACTTTAGTTTGATCGCGTGCATTCATGTGTGTGCGTGCGTGCGTGCGTGCGCGCGCGTGTGTGTGTGTGTGTTTGCGCGCGAGGTGGATTTAAAACAGTGGCGGATGTAGAATTTTTCTTGGGAGGGATGCAACGTTGCAACACATACAAAGGGCGCCTACTGTATAAAAAGTACACTAGTGTCCCCACTATAAATTAAAAATTCATTGATAACGGTTATCAAAACCAATTGATTTTAAGGAGCATTTCTAATTATTTTTGTGTTTTTTATCATTTTATTTTAGTTTTAGTTATTTTATTTTATTTATTGTTTTATTTTTATTATGTTTGTGGTTTTTGGGGGGTTGGGGTGGATAATATTCCTGGCAGCATCTCCCTGGATGCGCGCCTGTTCCACATTCCGACACGGAGGATCGATCCAGGATCTTCCTCTGCCTCATCCCATTTTCAGTTAAAGGCAATACTATCACGGATTTAAGGACCTTATTTCTCTAAAAATGTATAATAAATAAAAATTACATTTATTGTTGGAAACCAAATCTAGCTATCGCATCATCTTAACTGAACCATGATGGAGTGAAATCCATGTCATCCCTCTCGGCAATTTTAGTTTTTGAATTATGGACCATTGCTATAATTCAATTATTTTTACAAAATGTCATTAATAAATGGAGTATGGTGATTATGAAGATGGTTGAATGAAGTACATTTAGGGACAATGTTAGACAATTAAATAGGTCAGTGGTCTGTGACAATATGCCTTTAATGTAGCTATGTAATACTAAGTAGTTTTTAGAAAGTAAACTAGTTAGGTGCGGCAGTGTAAAAATAGTGGTACGACTCGAGGTTGCCAGACCATATATCCTTTCAAATTCACCTGTGAAGGACAGTTCCACAGATGTATACAACAAATACTCATCGCAGGCTTTCTAGATTATGCAGGGCCGCCGGAACGACTGTGACACCGGGGCGGCGGTCTAGCGATGTTGAGGGCTAGGGAGTTCCGAGAGCATGCTCCCCCGGGGAAATTTTGAAATGTAAATCTTGGGAAAACGATTTTAATGGAATGAATGAATGAATGAATTGCTTCTGGACATTATAAATAATATTTGATTGTGATAAAATGTGTTGCTATTAAGGAGCGTATTACATTTTTGAAACTGTTTTGAAAGTTTATAAATGCATTCAGGCCACACCACTGGAAGGCGCTTCTTTCCATGACTCATGTTTTTTTGTTCTTGTTGTTTTTATAATAGTGGTATGTGGTATGGCCATGACCGTACCGTCTAGGCCGCCCCTGAAAGTAAATTAAACTAAAAAATAAAATAAAAGTTTCGATAACTGCCTGGATCCAGTCCTAGCTTGCACTCTGGTCGACAGTTTCGATTGTGAAATATCCAGTCTCGATATTCACACAACATTCTAGTGCTAGTTACAACACTCGTTGCGAGGCTAAGATAATCTCGACCGGAACCGCGCAGTTTCTTTGCCAGGTTGCTAAGGACTCGTAAACCCATATTTGTTCGAGCACACCTTATTTTCGTTTTTATTTAGTTTGTGTAATCATTAATATTATTATTTAATCATGACCTCGACTTTACCTCGCGGTAAAGCGACTCGTGAAATTGATAGTGTTAGGAACGACATTCAGGATATTCTCTGCAGTGGAAATTATTACTGCAACGATGAACTGGCGCGAGAAATGACGAAGATTAACAACGGTCTGAACCACTTGCGACTGAACGAGAGTCTGGACTGCATGCCCAAACACCGATATCATGGCAAAATCAACAGTGAGTAAACTCTTTATATTATTTTTCGCCATTATTTCTCATTGTTTACCTTTTGAACCGCGGCTGCAGGTTTTGTTTGGGGTGGGATTTTGTTTTGTTGTTGTTGCTGTAGTTCATCAAGATTAACTTTGGCTACAAGTGCAAGCATTCGAGTTTATTTTTATGAACTATTGTTGCTGTTGCTTGATGCGCGGTCGGTTTGGGATCGATCCCTGTCGGTGGGGCCCATTGGGCTATTTCTCGTTCCAGACAGTGCACCATGACTGGTATATCAAAGGCCATGGTATGTGCCATCTTGTCTGTGGGATGGTGCATATAAAAGATCCCTTGCTTTTCTGATGGAAAAAACGTAGCAGGTTTCCTCTCTATGACTGTGTCAAAATGACCATGTTTGACATCCAATAGCCGATGATTAATAAACCAATGTGCTCTAGTGGTGGTGTTAAACAAACAAACTTTTTTTTTTTTTTTCATCCATACAAAAGTGGACCATTGTAATGATTGTTAACCAACAACATTAAATAGATATTTTCCCATCGATGGCCTACCATTGGCATTCTATTGGTTGCCCATGTCGGCCTGCTGTTGGTTGTCAAAAGGACGTATGTTACTGTTAGTCTGAATTTGACATAGAAAATGGGTTGGTTTGAATTGGGTCTGCTTTGAGCTAACTAACATGTACACTGGTGGCACTAAAGTCAGTGCATTAAAGGGACATTCCTGAGTCTGCTGCATTGTAAGAATATTTCTACGATTAAACTTACATATTAAATATATGTTCTTGTTTAGAATATCAGTGTCTGTATATTCAGTGTGTTTCTGGTCGTCTCAATATTTGTAAGAAGCTCAAACTGGATTTTGTCTTCAAATAATTTGGTATGTACAAAAAAATATTTTTTAGGAAATAAAATCAAATTTAACCTAGTACAAATATTAGAATGATCAGAAACATGTTTAACATACAGACACTAATATTGTATGCAGCAAAATATATTTGATATGTAATTACAATTGTTAAAAAGTCTCTGTTAGTCGATAACATCTTAAAAATTGCAGCAAACTCAGGAATGTCCCTTTAAGC
Source organism: Gigantopelta aegis (assembly GCF_016097555.1). Classification (NCBI taxonomy): domain Eukaryota; kingdom Metazoa; phylum Mollusca; class Gastropoda; order Neomphalida; family Peltospiridae; genus Gigantopelta; species Gigantopelta aegis. The sequence continues at coordinate 38,784,320 of NC_054705.1, read as the reverse complement.
ATTTGCATTATTACAGTATTTACTGACATGTAGGGACTGCATTATTAGTTATATATACCGGCATCGTGGTTAGGCCATCGGTCTACAGGCTGGTAGGTACTGGGTTCGGATCCCAGTCAAGGCATGGGTAGGTGTAAACCACTTGCACCGACCAGTGATCCATAACTGGTTCAACAAAGGCCTTGGTTTGTGCTATCCTTCCTGTGGGAAGCGCAAATAAAAGATTCCTTGCTACTAATCTGAAAGAGTAGCCCATGTAGTGGCGACAGCGGGTTTCCTTTCAAAATCTGTGTGGTCCTTAACCATATGTCTGATGCCATATAACCGTAAATAAAATGTGTTGAGTGCGTCGTTAAATAAAACATTTCTTTCTTTCTTTCTTATTAGGTATACTTTGAAGTTTTGGGGTGGGAGTGCATGCATACCCCAATACCCTTCCCCATGGCTAGGCTAAACTGGATTGCCTGTTTTCATTTTGTGTGTGAGTGTGTGTGTGTGTGAGAGTGTGTGTGTGTGTGTGTGTGTGTTAATAATTATATAGAAATATAATATTAATGAAGCATCATGCATCTTAAGAGCATGCATTAAAGTTACTGACTCTAGCATTGGGTGGAGGGGAAGAGTGGTAACTGGCTCCACAAATAATACATTCCCCTCCCTCCCCTTCATCATCCCATAGGAGGTGAATATAATATATTGGCCCCTTCAGTTGCTGAAACATAAAATACATTTTTGGCTGCTATAAACACCAATTAGGATTAGTGGTGGCTGCACAGTTTCGGGATCCTCTTTAGAATATGTCCAGTACCATGAACAAATAAACTAGAGCTTGTTTCCAGTTAAAAAGAAATTCTTAGAATGTTTAGAATTATTTTTTTATTTTTAGATTTTCATGGTATTATACAAACACCAGGATGACCAGAAACACTTTGGATGTACGGAAACAGATCATCTAAACAATAAAATCTAAATAATATCTAATTAAAATTATTTCTAATGGCTTTAATAATCAAAAATATATGTCATAGTGTTTAAGAACTATAGGGTCTGTCACTACAAACGTGAACATTGTTTTCTTATTGCAGACACGTCTGGCCTGGTGGACAAGGTGTCTGGCTACCTGTACGAGTACCGCCAAAAGATGCATGGGCAGAACGTGAAGGGCAAACAGGAGAATGAGATAAGAGAACAACACCAGTGGGCCATGGCCAACCTGAAGAGCATACAGCAGGTATATAGAAAGGAAAAAGAAAGAAATGGTTTTTTTAACGACGCACTCAACACATTTTATTTACGGTTATATGGCGTCAGCCATATGGTTAAGGACCACACAGATTTCGAGAGGAAACCTGCTGTCGCCACTACATGGGCTACTCTTCCGATTAGCAGCAAGGGATCTTTTATTTGTGCTTCCCACAGGCAGGATAGCACAAACCATGGCCTTTGTTGAACCAGTTATGGATCACTGGTCGGTGCAAGTGGTTTACACCTACCCATTGAGCCTTGTGAGCACTCACTCAGGGTTTGGAGTCGGTATCTGGATTTAAAATCCCATGCCTCGACTGGGATCCGAACCCAGTACCTACCAGCCTGTAGACCGATGGCCTACCAAGACGCCACCGAGGCCGATATATATATAGAAAGGAAGCAAATGGTTTATTTACTGATGCACTCAGCACATTTTATTTACAGTTATATGACGTCAGACATATGGTTAAGGACCACACAGATATTGAGGGAGGAAACCCGCTGTGGCCACTTCATGGGCTACTCTTTTCGATTAGCAGCAGTGTTTCTGCCAGAAAGAAATATTTGGGTATGGCACTATGGAATTGAATGCAACCACAGTCAACAGGTGGTGGGGTGGGGGGCTCGATCCCCAAGAAAGCAAATGTGTTAAGTTGAGGGTTAGGGTTAAGAAAGTCATACAGTAATGAAAAGAGTAATTAATTTTGTCAAAAGGTTAACTTAAAAAAAAAAAAAAGTCTGCAAATAAATTTGGGTATGGCGCCATACCTGTTTTACCCTCTGACAGAAACCCTGGTGCCAGGGGATCTGTTATATGCACAATCCCATAGACAGGATAGCCACATACCACAGCCTTTAATGTACCAGTCATGATGCAATGGCTAGTGCGAGAAATCAGGTATTATAGGAGGTTGCAAATGTAGCACAATTCCATTGTTCCTCAATTTAAATCCCAGATTTTACATAAAATTATTAATTATGAGATGGAATCTTAAACATCAAGATTACGTATAATAAATTTCTGTTACATGTATTCATTACATTACAATATTACAGGGGCGGGATGGTCTGGGATCAATCCCTGTTGGTGGGCCCATGGGACTATTTATCGTTCCAGCCAGTGCACCATCACTGATATATCAACGGCCATGGTATGTTATCCTGTCTTTGGGATGGTGCATATCAAAGATCCCTTGCTGCTAATCGAAAAGAGTACCGTAGTCCATGAAGTGGCGACAGCAGGTTTCCTCTCTCAGTATCTGTGTGGTCCTTAACCATATGTCCAATGCCATATAACCGTAAATAAAATGTGTTGTGTGTGTCGTTAAATAAAACATTTCCTTCAATTACATTACAATATTATTACGTCATCCCATTGGTCCAGGTGGTGAGCGCTCGCTTGATGGGTGGTTTGTCTGTTAATAAAAAGTTCTGGGTTTTTTATTTCTTCCCTGTGGGGGCAGGACGTAGCCCAGTGGTAAAGCGTTCACTCGATGCGCGGTCGGTCTGGGCTACTTCTTGTTCCAGCCAGTGCACTGGCATATCAAACTCCATGGTATGTGCTAACCTGTCTGTGGGATCGGTGTATTGTGACACCCCAAAATACTTTTGGTCATTATAATTTCCATGCAACTAACCCTTTATACAAACATTTGTTCATTTCTTGTTTCTTTATTTCTTAACAGGAGATGGATCAGCATGCGACCAATGCACGGAATCGCATCAGCGAGTTTGGTGACATCATCGGCGTCACGGATCGCTTCACTGGTTACCGTAACAACCTGCTGAGCAGACCGGACGCCTTCGTCCCCAACTGGACAACTAGATCTCAGACAAGTAAATAGGATTTTTATTATAACAGTTTTTTTCACAACAATCGATTGTGGATTTCATAATTTTTTATTTTTTTTATTTTTTTTATTAATAAAGATTTATTGTCCCCAGGCCATAGGCAGTGAATAGGTTGGGGAGCCATATTCACTGCCTTACAACATATACACCTCACAGCAAAGAGACCTATAATGTATATAATTACTGACCTCGGTGGCGTCTTGGTTAAGTCATCGGATTACAGACTGGTGGATACAGGGTTCGCTGTCCGGTACCGGCTTCCACCCAGTGCGAGTTGTAATGACTCAATGGGTAGGTGTAAGACCACGACACCCTCTTCTCTCTCACTAACAACTAACCCACTGTCCTGTGGACAGATAGCTGAGGTGTGTGCCCAGGACAGCGTGCTTGAACCTTAATTGGATATAAGCACGAAAATAAGTTGAAATGAAATGTATATAATTAGTTAATGACATTAATATGGTATAATGTCATGTATAATATATGGTGGTGGTGATGATGATGATGATATATATAGAGAATACATTGTAACTAGTTAATGATGTCCCATTCTTACCTTCACAGGATAAAGCAGATATCCGACGTCATTAACTAGTTATTATTTTTATCCTGCAGACCATAAAAAGTAAGGGGAAAAGCTATTATTTCTGTTATTTCTGCCACATTGTACGATGACCTAGAGGTCAAATGAGCAATTTTATAATGTAGCTATTCATGTGACGTCATATGAGTGATGTCAAAAGTCATAATCTGCTAGTATACGTTTATGAATTTGCTTTAATCTATCATCAAAATCAATATCTGTGGTTGCAGGATAAAACAAAGTACATGTGTGTCTGAGAGAAAATGGAAGGAAAAAAGAAAAGAGATAGGAGCATAATTGGAATCTGATGTCGGTCATTTTACACATGTATGCATCAAAGTTCGACATCACTACCACTTAAACTTACATGTATATCCATACTTATGGAATGCTTAAAAGGAAAAAAAAAAAAAGTAAGGTGGCGTTCATAATTGATTATAATTGGTCATCGGGGCAAATTTCAAATTATCAAATATTTTGATAATTTCAACTTTAATTTGTATTAACAGGTCTCTGGATTTCATGGAAACAATAGTTTTCTGTAGCATGTCAGTAGTACCTGGTATGTCGAGTTTGTTTTGTTTAATGACACCACTAGAGCACAGTGATTAATCATCAGCTATTGGATGTCAGACATTTGGTATTTTTAATACATTATCAAAGAGGAAAACGTTTGTTTTGTTTAATGACACCACTAGAGCATATTGATGAATAATCATCGGCTATTGGATGTCAGACATTTGGTATTTATTATACATTGTCTTAGAGGAAACCCGCAACATGTTTCCATTAGCAGCAAGGGATCCTTTATATATGCATTTTCCCACAGACAGGACAGCACATACCACAGCCTTTGGTACCAGTTGTGGTGCACTGGTTGGAACAAAAAAAAACACAATCAGCTGAATGGTTCCACCGAGGTGGTTCGATCCTGCAACTCCTAGGACAGAGACACTAATTTATTTTTATTTTTATCCCACTGCCCTCTTTCTTTTTTCTCCTTTTGAATTCCATCTTGTTTTTTGCCAGTCTGGAAGCTCATTCTGTCTTTGTTTAGTTATCTGTGTATTTCAGCCACTGGTTTTCTGAGCGTGTCTTTAATTGGAGGAACCGTCCACATCGACATCCCAGTCCTTGTCTAATGTATTAATTATTTGAGTATTACACTATTTCAGCCACTGGTTTTCCGAGTCGGGTGTTGTTTCATGGGCGTGTAGTACACATGAGTGTGTCTTTGATTGGAGGAACCGTCCACATTGACATCCCAGTCCTTGTCTAATGTATTAGTTATTTGTTTATTACACTATTTCAGCCACTGGATTTCCGGGTCGGGAGTTGTTTCATGGGCATTCAGTTCACATGAGCATGCCTTTAATTGGAGGAACCGTCCACATCGACATCCCAGTCCTTGTCTAATGTATTAGTTATTTGTTTATTACACTATTTCAGCCACTGGATTTCCGGGTCGGGAGTTGTTTCATGGGCGTTCAGTACACATGAGCGTGCCTTCAACTGGAGGAACCATCGACATCCCAGTCCTTGTCTAATGTATTAGTTATTTGTGTCTTACACTATTTCAGCCACTGGATTTCCGGGACGAGAGTCATTTCGTGGGCGTGCAGTACGCATGAGCGTGCCTTTAATTGGAGGAACCGTCCACGATGACATCACGTTTGGGAGTGTACGACCCTGTTCAATGCAATACAAAGGTAGGGATTCGTATAGTCATGGGACGGGATTTAGCTCAGTCAGTTGAGTACTCGCTTGAGGTGCTTGCATTGCAGGATCGAACCACCTCAGTGGATCCATTCAGCTGATTGTTTTTTTTTCTCATTTCAGCCGGTGTACCACAACTGGACAATGGCCGTGGTATGTGCTTTCCTGTCTATGGGGAAGTGCATATAAAAGATGCCTTGCTGCATTAGGGAAAATGTAGCGGGTTTCCTTTGATGACTACAAGTCAGAATTACCAAATGTTTGACATCCAGTAGCCCATGATTAATTAATGTGCTCCAGTGGTGTCATTAAACAAAACAGACTTCTTCTTCGAATAGTCATACGCACACACTCAACACAATTAGCTGAACAAATATATAATTGAAAAATTAGTTAATTTAAAATACAATTGTGAATGTCAGTGTAGCGTAAAGTTTGTTATGTTTAATGACACCACTAGAGCACATTGATTTATTAATCATCGGCTATTGGATGTCAAACATTAGGTAATTTTGACCTGTAGTCTTAGAGAGGAAACCTGCTACATTTTTTCATTAGTAGCAAGGTATCTTTTATATGCATTTTCCCACAGACAGGAAAGCACATACCACGGCCTTTCACCAGTTGTGATGCACTGGTTGGAAGGGAGAATAAAACCCAGTCAGTTGAATGGATCCAATGAGGTGATGCGATCCTGCGAGGTAAGCCCTTCAAGCGAGCACTCAACCGACTGAGCTAAATCCCCCAAAAAAGGTCCAATTTTTACAGAAAAGAAATGTTTTATTTAACGGTGCACTCAACATATTTTATTTATGGTTATATGGCATCAGACATATGGTTAAGGACCACACAGATATTGAGAGAGGAAATCCGCTGTCGCCACTTCATGGGCTACTCTTTTCGATTAGCAGCAAGGGATCTTTTATATGCACCATTCCATAGACAGGGTGGTACATACCACAGCCTTTGATATACCAGATTTTGACAGAATTCCAGTTTGTTCAGGGTCCAATTTAAGACAGGTTTCACTGTATTTTTTATTTTTTTTAAATGTCCTTGAATTGTTTTCAGGTTACCGCACCATCGACAGCTTGTACCCGAGGCGAACTGTCCTTCAGAGACGCGGAGATCCCTGCTATAGCAGAACCATCGACGACGTGAAAACCATCAACTTAATGAATTCGCAGTCATGGTCGCCAAATGGGGGCGGCACGGGAAACGGGAGCCTGATGAGAAACGACCCAACCCTTGCAAAAACCCCACAGGAGATGGCGGGAATAAATATGGTATTCCCCGGCAAAACGGAGTACATGCTACGGTACAACAGGCCACTAACGGACATGCCCACGTGCGATTTCACGGTGAATCCCAAACCGGACTATTCCTTGTACGGCCGGACCCTAGGGAAGCCTGACCCAGATTGCCCCAAAACCACGGAGTACCAGGTTCGGTACGAATGGCCTGATGGAAGACGACTGGTCAAGTTCCCATGGCTACGCAAGTGAAAACATTTTAGATGAGTGCATCCATAGAGGCCTACACAGAATAATATATATATATATATATATATATATATATATGTATGTTTATAGCTTGTTTTTAAATACATGTGAACATTGGTGTGAACAGACACACTGATGTGTACATACATGAGGATAACATATATTATGAACATGTCGTCAGCTCTTTGGCGAGGGGGCGAATATTCAATTTAGGAAAATTTACATAAAATCTACTCTTGTATATCATTGCAATAATGGATTTTAATTCGGAGAACCACTTTATAAACTACTTCTTTAACTGGCTATTTCATTAGTTATAGTTTTGCTAATACAGTAATTCACTAAATTAACCACTTAATTAAGACTTCATTTGATGAACATCCAAATGTACATTCACCTATTTTGTCAGAAAGGCAACGATACATGTATTGTGTATGTGTATATAACATGGATCTGACATAATATGGAAATAAGTATTGTATATAGAGGTTAGTGTACATATTTCTATACAATGTTTTTCATTCATTATCAAGAAATATTCTTTTTGAAGGATATGCCATTTTATGCTGGTTCATGAATATAATGTCAAATATAGCTTATTTTAATTCATTACATTATTATCTGGTAATGTTGTTTTAACGAGATATCATTTTAAAGCTGGTATACAGATTTGGATTTTAATAATTAATGTAGGCAAACTTCAAAATTACTTCAAAGCTCTTTGGTTACTTGGACTTTGATGCAAAAATTATTTACACATAGATGGTAATATGTTTTAGCCAGGTAAACAAATGAGAAAATACGGCTTCCAAAAAAAAGAGGGGCATGTTTACTTTTATTTGTTTTAGTATTTTTAACTAGATGGAAATGTATTTTAGCCAGGCAAAGAAATGACAAAATATAGCTTCAAAATAAGGAGGGGCATGTTTACTTTTATTTGGTGTAGTATTCATAACTCGATGGAAATGTGTTATAGCCAAGTAAAGAAAGACAAAATTTGGCTTACGAAAATAGGCCTGTTTGTAAACTCTTGTTTGATATGTTATAGCCTACTATTAAAAAGACTCCAGTGAAATAAAAGTATTATCGTAGAGCATGTCAGAAAGCCATGGTTAACAAAAATGTGAGTACCGGTTCCAGGGTATACGTACTATAGATTGGGGTCTGAAACCAAATAGGTATTTGTAGGATAGTCTTAAAAGGACGGTGTCCAATAGGATTGATAAGATAATGTCAAAAGGACAGTATCCAATAGGCAATGGCGTAGCCAGCATGAGGCAGACTAGGCGCTTGCATCATCTGGAATTTCCCCAGATTTATTTTATTTTTCCCATGACACTGATATTTATTTTAGAGGTCTGGATTTTCCTCAGCGTTTTTTTCCTCTCTGGCTACGCCCCAGATAGGATTAATAAGATTCTGTTAGTATCCAACAGGATTAATAAGGTAATGTCAGAAGGACAGTATCTAATAAGATTAATAAGATGATGTTCAAAAGGGCAGTAGCGAAACTTATCTAGAGGGTAATGTCAAAGGGACAAGACGAAAAGGTATTAAAAGGGTACCAAAAGGGTACCGTAATGTTAGAAGAAAAATATTCAAGTTTTAACATGGTCGTATTAAAGGGATGAAATGTAAAGGGTATTACTTAAGGAACGGTATCCAAAAGTGATGAATTATGAATGGGATGTAATTGTTAAAGGGAGATAATTAACTTCATGCAATGTGTTCTATTTTTAAAAAGAAGGAAATACGGTGTGAAATAATATGTCTATGTTATAAATATTGAGTTTATCCCCAGACGATACATATATAATCCCTTAATTGTATGTCTATGTTATAAATATTGAGTTTATCCCAGACGATACATATATAATCCCTTAATTGTATGTCTACTTAAAACATCTTTGAAATCATGTATGCTCCATTACGCAACAATGTTACTGAATCGAAAAAATGGATATTAAAAATGGATTTTTATTTTATTTTATAGTAAAAATACCAATTACATCTGTTGCTTTTAAAAAAATAGATATTACTGTACTGTCAAATTAATATTCAACTTATAATTTTTTTTTTTTTTTTTTTTTTTTCAAATTGTGCGTTTAAAATCAGTTGTATCCCTTTAATTATCTGTATTTAAATAAATTGTAGATTATGAAATGATATTGTAAAATGAATCTTCGGTTTATGCAGTAAAAAAAAATAGCCAGGCCTCTGAAGTTAGTTCCTGTATCATGTGTGTGTTCCTTTACATTGTAAATATACAGCTACAACTTGTTTAGAAATGGTATTATTTATTAAGCATGTACATTTTTTTAAAAGTCCCAAGGAAGCAATATGGGAGTCAACGCAATTTAACAAAAGTAATCGTGCCATTGTCTGTGATTTAGCAAACATACTTTGTAAGCTATTAACCAAAGTTGTATTGTAATTAACTACAGCAGCAGCATTATAAGAATGCAAACGAGAATTAGAAAAATGCAGCTTACGCTTTTCTTTTCTTTCCAATTATATATGCCATTTTTTTTATTTTTTTTTTTTATTATTATTTTTTTTTATTATTATTATTTTTTTTTTGCTTCATTCTGTAATATGAAATGCTTACCTCTATACAAATTATTGTTTATTTACATTTATATATACACGTATATATTGTTTTTACTACCAGCACTTTCAAATTTTAGGCATGTGTGTTAAATATCATTGCATCTACTTTTGTGCCTATCTCAATCACAAACTTGTACAAATAATGTGGCTAATGTGAAATGTAGCTATAATTGTTGAAAAAAAACAAGAAGCAATTAAGGGGAGATAATTTTCGGATTTTTTTGTTTTAAAAGATCTGCACTTTAGTAGAATAATAATTAGAATTCAATATAATGGTTCATTAACTTTATATCTGTATGTGATTAGAAAGTAATATATCCATAACTGGAGTCCACAGAAGCACATTCATTGAAAAATACAACCACCAAATACATAAATTGTTATATATATTTTTATATTATTTTAAAAAAACTTCTTTTTTTTTTTTCTATAATTATACAATGTTGTGACATAAGTCCATTGATTGTAACAAGTTTATGTTGCATGCATCAATTGCCAATGTGCCTAAAATCATTCTGTATCTCCCTTTGAAAGATCTCATGTTTCAGCATAAAAATGATAAGCTACTTTTAGAAAATAGACTTACAAGGATATATATATCTTAAGATCATTTTAGATAATAGTATCGTGTTTGCTTTTGCTTCTTTGATTATGTAACACAAAGTGTTTGTTTCAGAAATCATTTATGGAAATTGTTAGCACTTAATATATTTACTCTGGTTTTTACTAATTTTATTTTTAAAATAGAATTTATATTTCATTAAATTTACATTTGTGAAATTTAATGTTTCATTTTAATTATTAATTTTCAACATCAATCAGTCAGGTTTGGAGGTATATCACAAAGTAACAGAAATTCTATTGGATTTTGATTGTCAATAAATTTTAAAAATTTAATATAGAAATCACCATGAGAAATTTATGACTGGAAAATAAAGCTGTTTTAATCACATTTTCTAAATATTTATATTAATTTTATTACTGTGAATAACAGAAACCAAATTGTTATTGTCTTTCCACATCAGTGAAGTTTTTTTTTATTTATTTATTAATTTACTGTAGTTTACATAGCAGTCACATACGTGAAGAATGAATATGAAAAATTATTCAATTAGTGTTTTTTAATGTTTTGATTTTTTAATCACTTTATGTACAATGTAATCTGATGCAGTGGTGCAAATATTTTATTAGATGTTGCTGTGTGTTAAAATATCATATTTACCATTTTTAGAGCCGATGTGTTTTTCATGCTGGGGTGTTGTTAAGCATCTTTTCTACAGGGCTTCTAGAATTTTTTTAAAATCCACTAACCATGGGATCAGTTATTTCAAAAATTTACTAGCCACAATTAAAAATTCACTAGCCCTATTTTATTTTAAGTTAATACAATTTTACTAAATAATGGTAATAATCAGATATGTCATCTAAAGAGGGAGACAAAGCTGAAAAACACAAAATTTGGGGAGATGGGGGGGGGGGGGGCAGGCTATTCATATTTACTAAATAGACGTAACTGCAACATTTGACTATTTCTTTTTTACTAGCCGTCGGGCATGGCAATATTAGTTATTTACTAGCCCAACATTGAATACCACTAGCCATGGGAGTGGGGCCACCATAATCTAGAAGCCGTGTATTCTATCTATTCTGTTATTTACCTCTTTCTTCCGTATCAGCATTTTATTGAAACATTTAATCTTGTAGCTTGTACAAGCATGTAATTTGTTTTCATTTAGTATATCTGTTCTGCAGTATTTCACAAATGTTTGAGAGAGTCACTACTTGTCACAGCAGCTTTGGCTAGTGTCCTATGTATTATAGTAATACAGTTGATAATTTCCACTAGCCCAGGCCAAATATACACTAGCTGAGATCGACGGCTAGTGGATTTGTCGAACAATGTTTTGTGATAATGCATTCTACGCCTTTATAAAATGGTTGGGGGGGGGGGGGGTGGAGGGGGTGAGTTGGAAATGGGCAGAATTTTGAATAGCAATAAGTGAAAAAGTTAATAGAATTTTATTTTATTTTTAATAAAAAAAAATTAACAAGCCAAAAATAAAAAAGGAATTGACTGCTTTGGCGAATATTTATATAATTTGGAGCATTTTTAAAGGACAGTCCAAAAATAAACGAGAGAAAGAAGAGTATGGGATTATTTAATAATATTGGGGGGGGGGGGGGGAGCAATTTTGACATAAAGTTTTGAACGAAGGTCTAAAAGTTTAAAGTCCGAGCATATGAAAATGAAATTTTGTGAGAACCATTCATACATATCACTTTACACTACCGGAATATACCATTTTTTTAATTGCGATGCAGTGGTAAAATTAGTTACACTGTCACTTGACTGCCATCACAAAACTGTCCAAATTTCAACGGCTGAATATTATTTTTAGATGTTTTATATAATATATATCATAAGTACAAAGTGATGAAATAAAATACTTATTGACATGGCAGAATGTGACTATAATTAATACCAATAATTACTATATATTCATGGTGTAATATTGATCGTTATATACGGATTCATAAAAATGCTATGTAATATTGAACTTATGTAACCATGCCAAATACACTGGTGGCAAACTCAGATGCTGTTTGTGTTTATTTCATAATAATTTGGTGCCAAAATGTTACATATGGTGTGGCCTTTGTAGAATTAAAACAAAAATGTTGTTTACGCAAAATAAATGCAACGTATGTGCCATTTTTGGTAAACAAGTGGTAAATTGTTAAAATTAGTGCTCTCTGTAGCAGTCGTCAGAGGTCAAGGTCATTATCATGAGTAGCCATGTTTGTTTGATTTGGTTTTCTGCAATCATGGAGTGATCAGCTAATTACATCATGTACATCAATTGCCATAAATATTAAATGTGTTGTATTTGTTCTGGTAGCGATGGTAATATGTGTTTTTAATCCTTGACCCACCATTAATAAATAGACAAACATATTTTTTAAGTGATAGTGTATAATGAGCAATACAAATTTAAATCTTTCTTTTTTTCTTTTTTGAGATCACAAATGAAAAATTTAACCGTCAACTTTTTCCATTTAATGCTATTTTAGGAAAATACATTTTACATACAGTATTACTCTGCTTTTCTTTTCTGTGTTTTTTCTCGCTCTCCATTTTCGTTTGACTTTTGTAAATATTGTCTCTAAAAATATTTTTGTAATTATTGCATAATCAGCTTTATACAGTACCAAACAGTATTTTAGAATTTTGCTGAATAGTTGATATTTAACATATACATATCTTGCCTACAGAATATTTTTCAAATAATTTACTATCGTCAGCATTTAAACTGTTATACTATTATCAGCATTAACCCTAACAGTATTCCAATTTCATGATTATAGCTTAAAATATATTCTTTCAAAAATAATCACAAGGGAGACAACTAGAGGGAAATAGGGAAATAATATTACCCATCTTCCATTCACCCATTAAATAAATATAGATTTGTTATATAAGCTGGTGCAGGGCTCAACCTTAATGACATCACACCACAATTGCTGTCGTAATATAAATTGCCACAGGTAGAGAGCGTCACAGATGACACTATTGTGCCATTGGTAAAACTGCTCAATAATAGCACACTTTTAAAAAATTGCCATTTGCAGGCTTAAAATGACCATCATTGGGCCGTCTCACCCATGGCAATTCTTTTATAAATTGGCGTGGGAGACACATTCTTAAAGGGACATACCCTAGTTTTTAAACACTAAGGCATATTTTTTACTATTGTAGCCATTTTTGACAACTGAAATCATACTTTACTTAGATTTTATGGTTTAGATTATCAATTTCCGTACATTCGAAGTATTTTTGGTCAACTTGGTGTTTTAATATCACAAAATTCATTTCTCATATTTTTAAAAACGTATGTGCATCTGAGAAGTAACAGTTATGGAGTCGAATGTTAGTCTATTTTTAGAGGGTATTTCACCATTTTAAAGTCACAGACTCATGTTTCACTCAATTGTAACATTATCCAATGTGTTACAGGTTTGTAGATTAACTAAACTTAGTGTTAATTTTCACGGGTTGGGTTGGAACTAGGGTATGTCCCTTTAAGTTGGAGCCCTGTGGTGTGTTCTACTAATTTTAAGAAAAGTTCCAGGATTCTTGTATTTATCAATATGGAATAAAATCCTTTGCCTTGTGAAGCTAGACCTATTGAACCTTCTGGATAATAAAATTAAAATATTAATTTGGTTTTTCCAAATAAAAAGAAATATGAATTAATTAAGTATGATTTAATCAAATGAAAAACACATTTGATATTTTGCACGAAACAATTGTTACACCAGCTGTTTAAATAAAAATAAATATCAACCTATTATTAAATTAAATTAAAAATTAATTTAATAGTTTTCTTTAAACAAAATGTATTAATGTTTGTTGCACCGCAGCCTCCCCAGCCCATGTGATAATTTTATTCCAGTAGCCATATTATCATGTTATACAATAAAATTGGACACAGACTTAGGTGGGGCCCTAATTTAGGGGCCTATAGACCCCGCTATTCTGGTAAAGTAATTTTGTCTTTTTATAACCAAACTACATTACATTAATGTTACGTACCCACGCCCTTATTGCAAAATCCTAGATCCACTTTTAAAATTGCATAATATATATATATAATAACAGCGTTGAAAATGAAATATTAACTGTTAAGCAAAACAGGTTTTAGTAACAGATGTAGACTTTTACTGTTACATGTATATATTATAGTAGCATGTAAGTTGTTCCTCATTGTTTTAAGACATATTTAATTTGACGTTTTTATTTCTGTTTGATTTGTTAACAACTTTGTTTTACTTCTGTTACTGTTTGTGTAAATACAGTGTACATAGATACAATGTGTCTGTTGTATTTTGTTTTATCCCAATACAAATATTTTGTGTATTTTATACTCAGTATTTTAATTGTTCTACATTAGGCCATAATATTATTAATAAAACAAATACTGGATTTTCGTCACATAGAAGAAAGGAAATGTTTTATTTAACAACGCACTCAACACATTTTATTTACGGTTATATGGCATCAGGTTATATGGTTAAGGACCACAGATACTGAGAGAGGAAACCAGCTGTCACCACTTCATGGGCTACTCTTTCCGATTAGCAGCAAGGGATCTTTTATATGCACCATCCCAAAGACAGGATAGTACATACCACGGCCTTTGATATACCAGTCGTGGTGCACTGACTGGATTATCCCATAGGAGACAAACTAGATTGCATGATAAAGCTACAGGTATGCACACAAATTCATCTCGGCATCTTAAGGCATTGTGAAAAAAGGTCCAGAAAACTAGGTGTGGGACAGACAGATGGACAGAGAGAGAGACGAAAGAAAGAAAGAAGTGTTTTATGTAACGACGCACTCAACACATTTTATTTACAGTTATATGGCGTCAGACATATGGTTAAGGACCACACAGATTTTGAGAGGAAACCCGCTGTCGCCACTACATGGGCTACTCTTCCGACTGGCAGCAAGGGATCTTTTATTTGCGCTCCCCACAGGCAGGATAGCACAAACCATGGCCTTTGTTGAACCAGTTATGGACCACTGGTCGGTGCAAGTGGTTTACACCTACCCATTGAGCCTTGCGGAGCACTCACCCAAGGTTTGGAGTCAGTATCTCGATTAAAAATCCCATGCCTCGACTGGGATCCGAACCCAGTACCTACCAGCCTGTAGACCGATGGCTTGCCACGACGCCGGTCAGAGAGAGACGAATCCTATTTAATCAGCTATAGTTGGACCAGTAGAGGACTACTAAAAGTTTGTTTTGTTAAAAATTTGTTTTGTTTAACAACACCACTGGAGCACATCAATTAATTAATCATCAGCTATTGGATGTCAAACATTTGGTAATTCTGACTCGTAGTCATCAGAGGAAACCCATTACATTTTTTTCTAATACAGAAAGGGATCTTTTATATGCACTTTACCACAGACAGGAAAACACACACCACAGCCTTTGTCCAGTTAATTGTGGTGCACTAGTTGGAATGAGAAAAAAAAACCAATCAGCTGAATGGGTCCACCGAGGTGGTTCGATTCTGCAATGCAAGCACCTTAAGCGAACACTTAACCGACGGAGCTACATTTGTAAATCCCACCCCTCGTTTTGTTTAACAACGTACACCACTATATAAGACATTGATTTATTAATTATCGGTTATCGGATGTCAAAACATTTGGTAATTTGACATATACAAAATTAACGTAGTCTTAGAGAGGAAACATGCTACATTTTTCCATTAATAGCAAGGGATCTTTTATATGCATCATCCCACAGACAGGATAGCACATACCAAAGCCTTTGAAATATCAGTCTTAGTGCACTGGCTGGAAGGAGGAAATGTTTTATTTAACGATGCACTAAACATTTTATTTACGGTCATATGGCATTGGACTTATGGTTGAGCACCACACATATATTGAGAGGAAACCCGCTGTCACCACTTCATGGGTTATGTCCTGCCCCCTGGGGGCATAATTTCACAACCAATTGAGTGTTCTTGTGACGAAAAGATAAGAAAGAATTGATGCAAAAACGAAGAATTTTCAGAAAAGAAATGTTTTATTTAACACATACCACACAACATATTTTTTTATTGTTATATAACATCAAACATGCAATGTACAGGTATATGGTTAAGATTCACACAGGAAGGAAATGTTTTATTTAATGACGCACTCAACACATTTTATTTAAGGTTATATGGCGTCGGACATATGGTGAAGGACCACAGTTATTGAGAGAGGAAACCTGCTGTCACCACTTCATGGGCTTAGCAGCAAGGGATCTTTTATATGAATTGCTATGGGTGAAACTGCCCACTGACGGCAATTGTGAGCCTGCCGTAATTTGACAGTTTTCTTAAAAGGTTATTTTGCTGTATGTAGACCTATTTCAAATGTGAAAATATTAATATTGACATACATTGTGTATTATATACACCAGGTGTATACATTTGTGCCATTGTTGAGGAGCTTTACCAATGGCACAAAAGTGCCATCGGTGGAGATCTCTACCTACTTAGGTTATATCTCAATGACGGCAATTAAGTTCGAGCCCTGTATTTCTTAGTCAATAAAACTTTATACATTGCCGCCTTATTAAATTTTTTGTTAATAAAGTCTGCTTAAGGTTTACTTCCCTAATATTTTCGTTATGCATTACCATCATATAAATATTTTTTTTAAGGATAAACACTTTGTGCATCACTAGTATAATCGTCAGCAAAATCTGCAAGTTCTTCATCATATTTGATACACATTGACACCATATTTGTCGGTGAAATCGGTCTCGCTCAGTTTATTTGTTAGTGATAAATACTTTATACAATGCAAGATTTCGCCATCATATTTGTCCGCAAAATCTGGCTTTCTGAATTTTTTTACTTCTTCATCATATTTGTTAGTGATAAATACTTTACACATCACCACCATATTCAGGGGACAATATTTCAAAATCTTAGGTAACCGGAATTCAGTTCACGTGAGTTTTATTCAGGTAACCGATTACGTGAATATAGTTCTCGTAACCGATGAGTTAGGCCTACCTAATCCTAAAACACTTGAACTACGGTTCTGTGCTACAATGGTGGTTCAAATGTATTTAAAAACAAACTGATTTTCTCTTTTATTACTGATATATGGTACTTTTAATATTAGAATGTAATTGTTCACCACGTAACTGGTGGTTCTCGTGATTTTAAAGTTGCGTAACCGACAGGCGAACAGAACAACAGTTCTCGTGAAATATTGTGCCCTGCATATTTAAAAGCAAAATCTGCTTCACTGATAAGAAACAGAAAACTTCTTTCTCTTGTTAGATATATTTTTAAACAACTATAGTATAATAAATGGTATATGACCACTCTAGTAGTACAGGGAAAGAATGAAATGTTTTATTTAACGACGCACTCAACACATTTTATTTACAGTTATATGGCATCGGACATATTGTTAAGGACCACACAGATACTGAGAGGAAACCACCCACTGTCGCCACTTCATGGGCTACTCTTTCCAATTAGCAGCAAGGGATCTTTTATTTGCACTTCCCACAGGCAGGATACCACAAACCATGGCCTTTGTTGAACCAGTTATGGATCACTGGTTGGTGCAAGTGGTTTACACCTATCCATTGAGCCTTGCAGAGCACTCACTCAGGGTTTGGAGTCAGTATCTAGATTAAAAATCCCATGCCTCGACTGGGATACGAAACCAGTACCTACTAGCCTGTAGACCGATGGCCTAACCACGCCACCACTGAAGCCAGTAGTAGTACTGTGTCACGATTCGTTACGCACGTTTCAGATATCGCTACACAATTAAAAAAAAATAAACAGTAGTTGCTAATCAATTTTTAATTGACTAGAAATATCACTAATCAACATTTTGAAAACAAGATATTCTCTGGTAGTTTTCTCTATTTATGAATGCATTATCACCATATTTGTCAGTAAAATCTGACTCGCTGATAAGAAAACAAATACTGCTTTTGCTTATTACACATGTTTTTCAAACAACTCATTGTAAGATAAATGGCATCCAACAGCCACTCAAGCAATATTAGGTTCAGACTGTCAACTGCCAAGACAGAGTTGGCCAACTTGACGGTTGAGTTGTAATTTTCGCATATCTTGACTTATTATTGGTGCATTCAAGAATCGAGTTGTAAGAGTGCTCAGACTAGCAAATGGACAGTCGTAGAAGTCGTGACAGCAGAAAGTTGGCCAACTTTGTGCTGCTAGTTGGTAGTCTGAGATTAGCCTAAGTACATTGTACATTGTATTGTCATTTATTTATAATCGCCATATTTGTTAGTGAAATCTGCCTCACTGAGTTTTAAGTTCCTTTATAAGGATTGTCTTTGAGAGAACACCAGCCTCCTGCAGTATCTTCCACCTCTGAGAGAGTCTCTGTGTTGTAGAACAAGCAGCGTCTCAGATGGATAGCAAGTGTTCTCTTATTTATGCATCATCACCATATTTGTCGGTGAAATCTACCTCACTGAGTTTTAATTCTTTTATAAGGATTGTTTTTGAGAGAACACCAGCCTCCTGCAGTATCTTCCATCTCACAGATGAATAGCCAGTGTTCTCTATTTACGCATCATCACCATATTTGTCAGTGAAATCTGCCTCACTGAGTTTAAGTTCCTTTATAAGGATTGTCTTTGAGAGGACGCCAGCCTCCTGCAGTATCTTCCACCTCTGAGAGAGTCTCTCTGTGCTGTAGTACAGCAGCGTTGGATGCATCTGGATGTCCTCTGACCTAAGACCCATGTGGTCCATCAGCACGTCCAGGACGTGCTTCAGTCTCCGGGCATTCATCACCTTGATTTCCTTGGCCTTCCTCACCAGCACCTCATACTGGTGCTCATCCAGGGCCATCCTGTGCATGAGGTACTGCTTCCTGTCGGAGTGAGGTCCCAGAGCTTCCTTCTCTTCCATCCAGAGGGGAATCACAGACTCGATGTTTTCGTCCGATGATGTCAGAATGAACACCATGTGCGCCTTCAGGAGCAGTCCCAGATCAGACATGCGTCGGAGTCTCTTGCTGGCCAGATGTATCGAAGCCATGAGGACTCCCGGATTCTGTCGTATCTCCTCTAGAGAGAACCCGTAGGACACAAGCAGTTCAACTAAAGTGGTCAACTGTGATGGCTTCTTCGTAAGCAGGTGGTGGTTTCCTTTCTCTGCCAGTGCCTTTAACTCCGGCTCGCTGCACCCCAAGAGTGCAGCCACGTAGCTGTCTCTGGATGGGTGTCCCTCGATCAGAGAAGCCTCCTTCAGCATCTGATCCATGTAAATTCTGTACCTCCACCTGGACAGATTTGCCGGACGCAACAAGGAACTGATCTTTCTAATCTTTGCCATCTCTTCTAGTCTTTGGGCCAGCTCTGCCATTGACTTGTAGAAGATCCCCGTATAACTTAACACATCATGAATGCTGTAGCCATAGCGTATGACCAGTCTCATCCTCTCGGATACGTCCTTGACCTTGAAGGATGTTACAATACGCGTGTCCCGTCGAACCATGTCTTCAATCAAGGAGACATCACATTTGAATATCGATGCAAAATGGACGATTGTGTCATGATATAGTTCAACAACGTTATCAATTTCTTCGACATACCGTTTCGGAATTCGCTTGTATGGGGAAAAGTATGCAAGTTCTTTCTTGTCTACATGTGCCCATCGATTTTGGTAACAGCTGCATCTTGATCTCAGGACATGGGAGTCATAGATGGTGTATTTTAAACAAGAGACACCAGCGTATGTTCTGCTTCCATGGAGCAGCCTCTGAATCAAGAGCTGTGACGAAAGTTGCTGACACAGGCGTGAGATGGTCTGGAAACAAACCAGTCCCATGACATCAGTCCAAATGCTGCTACAAGCCAACTGTAAACTGCAGAGTTCTCTATAACACAGGGTACAAAGTCAACAAGGAATATTAATCCATTAACAATTTCAGAGTTTAGTAGTGTACAAAGTTAATGAGGAGTATGATCCATTATGGATTTCGGAATTCAGAACACTACAGTTAAGCAGAATTTAATCCGTTATGGATTTCAGAATTCAGAACACTACAGTCCAGCAGAATGTAATCCATTATGGATTTTGGAATTTAGAACACTACATCCCAGCAGAATTTAATCCATTATGGATTTCAGAATTTAGAACACTAATGTCCCGCAGAATTTAATCCATTATGGATTTCAGAATTTAGAACACTACAGTCCAGCAGAATTTAATCCATTATAAATGGATTTCGGAATTCAGTGACCTCAACCTTTCAATATATAATTCTTAAAAGTAAAACAGCCTCTAAATTGTTTTGCATCCAAATATAGTAGAGATAATGTACAGTTTTGTTCCGACTGTATTGTAATTTGTATCCGATACACGCACACACATTTTGTGCATTATAGAGTAAGGTTAAATTGCATTCTGATGCTGTCCATTAAAGTTCTGTTCATAACGAAGTAGTGCATTAACACATGTGCTTCATTACATTACTGACTTTTAACCAAATAGTCCATGTGCAAGAATTGTAGTAGTATATGTGAGCAGTCCACGTCAATAATAACCTCTTCCATGAAGGCTGTGTTTAATTCATGTTCTTTTTTCCCAAATCTGTCAGCAGCATCAAAACTGGAATCACAGTCTGAAACAAAAAACACAAAAAAACTTAAACTGTGGTGGGAAATACATGTAAACATGCATGATATCAAAAGGACCATATTTGGGGAACCATACACAGAAAAAAGATTTTCCATTTTTACTTATATACATGTATTACATAGACAATTAAAGACAACAAGCACTCTAAGAGTACTGCTAAAGCATTGCATATCCCCTACCGGGCCCAACACATTTTCTTATCTCCTAAGTTCATGGGCCATAACTCTGTCAAAAATGGGTAATTTGCTATAAAAGTCAAACTTGATCTGTGAAGCACAGCAAAAATAAAGTCCGGAAAAACTATGTGGGGCAGACAGACAGACAGACAGACAGACAGACAGAAGGAAACCTATAGTCTCCTCAGGTTGGTCTCGTAGGGGACCAAGAAGTTCACAGTATCCTGTCTGTGGGATTGTGCAAATATAAAATATCCCTTGCTACTAATGGAAAAATAGAGTGGGTTTCCTCTCCAAGATTATATGTCAAAATTACCAAATGTTTGACATTAAAGAGACATTCCTGAGTTTGCTGCATTGTAAGATGTTTCCGACTAATAAACTATTTCTATCATTAAACTTACATATTAAACATATTTTCTTGTTTAGTATATCAGTATCTGTATATTCAATGTGTTTCTGGCCATCTTAATATTTGTAAGAAGCCTGAACTGGATTTTGTCTTAAAATAATTTTGTACGTACGAACAAAAATTATTCTAGGAAATAAAATGAAATTTAACCTATTACAAATATTAGATAGATCAGGAACACGTTTAATATACAGCCACTAATATTTTATGCAAATATGTATATTTGATATTTAATTACAATCGTTAAAAAGTCTATGTTAGTTGATAACATCTTAAAAATTGCAGCAAACTCAGGAATGTCCCTTTAAATAGCCGATACGGGCCTCGCTGATGTTGTGGTTAAGCCATTGGACATAAGGCTGGTAGGTACGGGGTTCGACTCCCACCCAAAGCGAGTTTTAACAACTCATTTGGTAGGTGTAAGCCACTACATTCTCTTCTCTCTCACTAACCACTAACAACTAACCCACTGTCCTATAACAGACAGACCAGATAGCTGAGAGGGAAAGAGTTCGACCCGTACCCCTCTATATCAAAGGCTCTAAAGACTTAACCTTAACCCTATTCCTAAAACTACCCTAACCACTGAAAGGGGGGTACGGGTTGAACTCATGCCCATATAAGGCATATTAAAGCATACTATTATAATTACTAATTGATAAATTAAAACAAAACATGTACGAGTAGGGGATCCTAAGTACATGTAGTTTTGTTTCGATTTCTGCCAGTCATAATAAATCATTTTGTTTGGTAGTGATCTCCCTTTAACCTGACACAGTGAAAATGAAACTTGTCCGTAACGAGAATCCTTCATTCCTTGCCCTGGTTCACATTTTACTGACGTTCTATTAATTTCGATCCTAAAATTATACAGCTGACAAAGTAAAAGAAACAACTCCACCTATAAAGCTGTCATGTAATATTGATTTCAGTGTTTCGTATCGTGTAAACATATGCATAAACAAAATAAATAATACCTACAAACATTTTCCTAGGCTAGACGTGATCACGAAAACTATACATGGGTTATTTCCCTTTAATGAATTCACACATGTGAAATCACATTTCTACCAGTAGTTTTGTGTTTTTGTACAAGCGTAATTTCCTCCAATTCATCCCCCACCTCCACCCTCATCCCACTCACTTCCTACGTGCGCTTTAGCAGGGGCAGCTGCATTAAAATAATAATAATAATAATAATAATAATAATAATAATAATAATAATAATAATAATAATAAAATAAAATAAAAATGTTCTATGAAGGGGATTCTTAAAGTGGCACCTACAGTATTCTAAAGTACACCACAAGTATTATATTGAGGATTAGCCCGAGTATTTCCATCAGTCAGAGACCAACCTATGTCTTTTTTTGGCAATTCCTGACTACCAGACGGTAGGCAACGAGTCCCGCTCTAACAACAATCCTATGTTTGACGTCAAATACCTTACATCATCATTTTTCGAGTTAAGTGATACCCACTAATACACTTATACAGAAAGAAACCCGACAGCACTCACATTCAGCTACGCTTCGTGACACTCCGTCGCAAACAATTGCAAAGCTCGGCGATCTATTTTACGTAGACACGTGATCGCGCACTGGGCGACCGCCTTGTGCAGCACAGGGGCCGTCTCATATCAAGCGAAGTTACAAATAGAAGAGTGGCTACCGCAGTCATTAAACCAAAACAAACAATTACACATTATTGATTCCATTTTGAATTTGAAGGATACATTGGGTGTTATCGAGGATACTATGTGCTACGTACTTCCTCTTAAAAGATAAGTAAGTAATTTAATTTGATTATTTTATATTATCATTAGTACAGTAGTATGTGTGTGTGGGTTTTTTTTTCTTCAACAATTACGTAACGCTTTTTGAGGGGATGGGGTATCATAAATGTAATTAAGGGGAAGGATGTTTGTACTGCAAAATCAAAATTGAATCGGTGCATAGCTCTTCGATCTCCTTAAAGTGGTTTTGTTCAACGACACCACTAGTATTAATTAATCACTAGCTATTGGATGTCAAACATTTGGTAACTCTGATATGATATTGGAGAAGATTTAGCAATGGATCTTTTATATTCCCACAGGCCACTGACCAGTTCTGGTGCATTAGTTGGAACGACAAAGAAATCAATTGCATCTTGTTCGATCACGCGAACACTCAAACGACTGAGCTGAAAACCCACTCCCTTATGGAAATGACTCAAATGTTGTGGTGTAATATCCCAAAAAGAAAAATAAAGAAGAAAAAAGGCGGTAAGATACTAGTAAATTAAGTAATCAGTTTTGGGTTGGTTGTAAGTATTCTGTTTGCTTAATAACTAATTTCATATGAACGATCGTTTTATCCAAGCAAAATAAATCACATATATTATGTGGGAATTAACCTACGTAGAACACAGTGTGTGTTTTCAAACAACTGAACAAAGACCGATTCTGTAACACAATACTCAATGATCAGTTGTAGACAGGAGTTCCGTCATAGTAGACAAGCTGACGCTGATGAGTTTCGCCGTTGGCATGTATGGCCACAAATGAAGGTCCCGATGCGGGAATTAACCTGCTTATATCAGTTTGATGTTCAATGTACCACGCTGATCAAGGCCACAAACTGTACTGTGTGTGGGAGTTTTAAAAAAAGGTTTAGAACTTTTTTCAGCGTAGTGTGTGTGTGTGTACCCATCGATACGCATTGGCAGTTAACAGTGTGATATTTGTCGCTGATTTACAAGTTCTTTTTGATGTGTTTGTTTATGAAAATATGATATGAGTATAACTGCTGCACAAGCGCCCAGTGCGCGATCACGTGGTCTACGTGAAATAGATCGCCGAGCTTGTCAATTGTTGCGACGGAGTGTGTGAATGTGTGTGTATTAGTGATTAATATGTGGATGTGATTGATGTAAAGGTATTTGTCGTTCAAACTAGGATTGTTGTGGTATTAGAGCGGACTCGTTGCCTACCGTCTGGTAGTCAAGAATGCCAAAAAAAGACATAGGTTGGTCTCTGACTGTATGAGAGCGTGTTTATGTCCAATGTGTCTAGCGCTCTTACAGTCAGAGTGTGTGTTGAAATTCAGCGGAGGGGCACGCACTCCAGCTCCTTCCCTTTTGGATCCCAGTTTTTCCCCACTGGTTCAGTGTGTGGGTGTTGTCATCGAAGTGTCCCGAACAAATGTGTGTGTGTGTGTGTGTGTGTGTGCGCATGTGTATGTATGTGTGTGTGTGTGTGTGTGTGTGTGTGCAGTGTCATACATATGTGTGTATGCGCGCGCGCGTGTGTGTATACACGCATGCGTGTGTGTGTGTCTGTATGTGTGTGTGTGTGTATGCGCGCATGTGTGTGTGTGTGTATGCGCACGTGTGTGTATGTGTGTGTGTATGCGCGCATGTGTGTGTGTGTGTCAGTGTGTTTGTGTGTGCGTGTTTGTGTGTGTGTGTGCGTGTGCGTGTGCGTGCGTGTGTGTGGATCAACTATTTAGGTCTCTCTCTCTCTCTCTCTCTCTCTCTCTCTCTCTCTCTCTCTCTCTCTCTCTCTCTCTCTCTCTCTCTCTCTCTCTCTCTCTCTTTCTCTTTCATTTTCATATATCATTATATACTTTCATTTACTCTAGATACTTGTTAAAATCCAGGTCCTTGTGAATATATTTGTGACGGTACATGCTCTTAATTTTGTTTTCGCCTGTGGCGATATTAATTGTTTTAGAAGGCCGTGTGCAGTTCCAAATTGCACTTAACCAGGTGGGCAACTTGTTACGTAATACTTCTGCGCGACGGTCCTCGATCGGTACGCCTAATACACACCCAGAGTAGGTGTGGAGGCCATGTGGCTAGTAGTTACGTAATATCTCCGGTAGTGCTGTTTATGGCCAGGGGATTGCTCGCGGTTGGCGACAGCCAGTCTGGCGATCTAAGAGACAGATATGCCGTCTTGGTCGCTGTGGGAATTCAGATGATACGCGAGGTACCGCCTTGTACCCGCAGGCGATATTCTGATTTTATAATAAATAGCTAGGGTTTAGAGATATCTGGGAGAAGCAAAAAGGACAGAACGATAGGAAGGTATCCCGGGGGAACGTTAGTCCGGTTGGACTTTGGTAAATATTTTATTTCTGCTCTGTTGTATAACCTTGATGTGATTGATGTGACTTTTAAATATTTTAATACTGTATTATACCAATATTCTCTAAACAGTGTCTTCGGTCATCTGACGAAGTAAATCGTAGACTTTTTGTTCTAACATTATACGAGTATTTGGTAATATAAAGCTTAGCCGGTCATCCTAGAAGACATAGGTAAATTGTAGGTTATTGTCTTTATTGTGATAGGTACCAGTATTAATTCTGTGTTACAAGGTTACTGAATGAGTAGTTAAGGGTTAATTAAAAATTAACCAGTTAGGAATAGTGTTGTAATTCCTTTAATAATTAAGTTCCCCTAGAAGCGTTTCTCAATTATCACACGTGTGGGTGTTGTGTCACGGCGAAGTGATTAGCATATAGTGTAAACTAGACACCTAGAGATTAACTAATTAAGTGATCAGTTCTGGGTTGTTATTATTGTTGTTATTAATTAACTACTGCGGCAGTACATTTGTCAGCGTAGGTTAATACAGATTCCAAAGTGTATTGTGTTTTGTTGTGTTTTCTAGTGAACTAAACATGCTATAATAATATATACTTTATATAAGATCGTATCTCTGATCATACCTAGACGAGCCATACTAGGGTTTAACCGCCTGTTACAGAGAGATCTAATAGATATACAGTTAGGAGAGATATTTGGACAATCGTGTTTTATTCAGTTACGGGTTTTATAGAATCCCCGTGACAATATTATTTTAATTAAGTCTGCCTATAAAGTAGTAACTACATTGTGTGTGTATAAATTATATATAAAATTACTGTAACAACCCATGTCTTCTCCCTTTGCATGGGTTGATATGTGTCAACAAGGGAATGGTCAAGAAAAAATAAACAGTTATTAATTTTAAAAACAAAACACACAAACAAACAAAAAAACTATTTAGGTATGTAGTGAGTACATGTTCTAGTGCAGGAGTGGTTGTACAAGCCATTTATTATTTTTTATTCAATAGGCCTAGGATAGGAAAACAAAACAAGAAAGACAGAAACCCACACACATTTTCATCTTTTATTCCTACGGGCTTGCAAAATGTGTGGTTTATTATTAACTGTATATACAGTACTATTCCTGTTCAATTATTTAGACCCAAAGTTTTTTGCAAATGTTACGTTTATTTCCTATTCGATATTTGTTTTCTTTGCATTTACATGAAAACAAACCCAAACCCCGACAGGTTTTATATACAAATCATCATATAAAATGCACGAAGTTGACTTAATTCCACTTTTTAAAAATCTCTGTGTCTTTTGAATGCACGTTATTTCTCCTATAAATAACTACGGTCATTTGCATATCAAAACATTGGGATCTGAGGCTACGTGAAGGCCATTATAGCTTGTTTCACTAAATCAAGGTTATTATTGTTTTGCAGTGTGTAACAGCATTGTCTAATCTTTCCGTTAAACATAGATGTAAACAAACAGAACATGTAACCCTTTCTTGTAGGTGCATTATATTTAATAAATTTAGCTAATGTATTATGTATTTTTATTTTATTATATCAATTATATATTAGCATACCATACCTAACCTAACACAACTGAGGTGTAGCACAGTAATAAACACAAATCACGTCACACACCGCAGGAATGTGCTTTCCAAATTTATAAATAAATTTAAGCAGGGCCGGACCCAGAAGACCGGGGGGGGGGGATAAAATGTCAAAGGCCACCAACATCAAATAATAATAAAAATGTTATTTAATTTGCCTCTAAATTGGGAACTCATACATATATATATATATATATATATATATATATAGTATTTAGGGTGGTGCTAGGGGCTGGGGTTTGGGGGTTGGGTGTTATATTTGTAATGCGAAAAACCAAAGGGCTATTGTTCGGACTCGTATGGGTTCAACCACTTTTTCATCTCGCAGACATAGCCCTGAATGTTCAAAATACGATAGCATTGCTTGGTCAATAACATCATTATTTCGATCTATGACTGCACGTGCTATTGTAGCAATGTGTAAACCACGTGAAATACAAGTTAGGTAGGGTATATAAATTCATTGAAAATGTATTAGTCGACATTCTTGTTATTGTTATTTGAGGAAAAATATGGGTAAATCGAAAAACACTTCAGTTGATGTAAA
>NC_054705.1:38659240-38751740 GCF_016097555.1 Gigantopelta aegis | reverse complement strand
ACAGGGTCACGTGATCAACACAGTGAACGCGTATGCCTTCAAATCAATTCACACGTGTATTGTTTAACAGGAAAACACATTTCTGGTGACAAATTAGTGACTGAATGCCACGCCTCACAAATGCAGAACGTGAGCGTGCTGTGGGTAGGCTGGACGCAGGGCAATCCGTTGTGGCAGTTGTTCGCACACTAGGATGCAGCCGACAGACAATTCATAATCTCAGAACCCGTGTCCAAGAGACAGGTGTAGTGGCGGATCGTCCGAGGCCAGGACATCCGCGTGTGACGTCACGCCGAGAGGATGGACAAATCAGATTACGTCATCTCCGTAATCGGTTCGAGACGGCCGCGTCCACAAGCAGACAATTGTTCAGGGGTCGGGTGTCACAATCCACCATCAGGAATCGACTGCGGACTGCTGGTCTGCGAGCTAGGAGACCATACAAAGGACCCATTTTCACGCCATTTCACCGTCGTCAACGTCTGGAATGGACCCGACGACACGTTAGATGGAATCAGAGACGCTGGAATAACGTTGTCTTTAGTGACGAGTCACGTTTCACACTTAGGTTTGCTGATGGCAGGGTACGGGTGTGGCGTAGACCGCGAGAACGATATGCGCAATGTTGTGTTCAAGAGGTCGACAGATTTGGTGGCGGCAGCGTAATGGTTTGGGGTTCATTTTGTTCCCATGGTCGTTCCCGATTGATTGTCGTCCAGGGCAACCTCACTGCCGCACAATACCGTGATCAAGTGTTGACACCGGAACTGCTGCCGTTTATGCAACAACATGGTCCAGGATTGACATTTCAACAAGACAACGCTACACCTCATACAGCGATCTTGACGCGCAATTTCTTGCGAAAGGCCGGTATCAACGTCATGGATTGGCCGTCCCGTTCACCAGACCTTAATCCCATCGAACACATTTGGGATGAATTGGGAAGACGACTGAGACAGCAGGTCAACCCACCGCAGACCCTTCAAGTTCTTGGCCAGGCACTGATCAACGAATGGCGACGACTTACGGTACGGATTTTCAGAATTCGTCGGTCAATGAGAAGACATTGTGCGGCTGTGGTGGCTGCGCGAGGCGGTCACACGCGTTATTGACTTCAGAACGTGCCACGATCTCATCATGTGAACATCGTTTTGGGGGGTCACATGACATCAGGCGGTAATACGCAATAAATTGATCCCCACATCGACTTGTGTCAATCTGTATTGCTTCTCAAATGATATCGACATCCTTACATCGCAGTTTTATAGTCATGCACCCGGTATTTAATTTGTGCGGTCAAATTTACGCAGTGTAAAGTTTGTACTTGCGCTCAGTATATATAACCGTAAATAAATGTGTTGAGTGTGTCGTTAAATAACACATTCCTTCCTTCCTTTATGTTAAAAGTCACTCTTATTGCCTTTTACCAATTTCAGTCTGTGAGCAAGTCTAGTTTGACTACACGACAACACCTGCCCCAAGTTCAGCCAGCGAACTATTTGATTGGTTCCCAACGTGGCCATTTGGTTTACCGTGAAGCGTTTAAACCAGTCTAGCGGACGTTTTTCTCGTTCCATGGAGTGGTTCTAACTAAACACCCATTAACACCAACCAGGACCAGAACAGCAGTACCTAGTATCTGTCTCTTATTCGCTAATGGGCCGGACGCAGCACAGTGATAAGAAAGAAAAGAAAGAAATGTTTTATTTAACGACGCACTCAACACATTTTATTTACGGTTATATGGCGTCAGACATATGGTTAAGGACCACACAGATTTTGAGAGGAAACCCGCCGTCGCCACTACATGGGCTACTCTTTCCGATTAGCAGCAAGGGATCTTTTATTTGCGCTTCCCACAGGCAGGATAGCACAAACCATGGCCTTTGTTGAACCAGTTATGGATCACTGGTCGGTGCAAGTGGTTTACACCTACCCATTGAGCCTTGCGGAGCACTCATTCAGGGTTTGGAGTCGGTATCTGGATTAAAAATCCCATGCCTCGACTGGGATCCGAACCCAGTACCTACCAGCCTGTAGACCTATGGCCTAACCACGACGCCACCGAGGCCGGTCAGCACAGTGATAAAGTGATAAAAATATTATTTTTTAAAATTGTAACTATGAATTATTTATTGAATAATGGACGCCCTGGCTTGACCTTTTTAATTAAAGTATTTATAATAAATATCAATGAGTGAATAATATATATTATTATATATATATATAAACACAGCTTGCTTGGCAATACAAATACAGTACAAATTATGTTCCTTTTAGCTAGATTTTTTCATTCCTTTTTCCTTTTCCTTTTAATCCTGCTCTCCTTTTGCCATCTTTCCTTCTTCTTTTTCTAATTTTCATGTTGAACTCAGAGCATTCAACTTCCTATAGTATAGGTATCCAACAATATTGTATTATGTTAATAATATATATATATATATATCAAGATATTATTATTACTCTTTAAATATAATGTATATGTGATGATATTTTAACATTGTACGGTCATGATCTCAAGGCACCCCAACCTTGGCATGGCCATATTGCTCTGGGGACAATTAAAATGTAATTAAAATGTTTTGAGTGCGTAGTTAAATTAGTAAGCATTCCTTCCTTCCTTCTATGGGCCATTGTGTAAGATATATCCCTTTTGGCGGACCCATTGTTTTTTCCGTTCCAGACAATGTCCCTACTTCAAAGGCCATGGTGTGTGTACAATGTTTCTGCAACGGCGATCGATCCTGCAACGTGTCGCTACTCGGGCGAGCATTTAGCACCGAGTAACATCCCAACCCAAAAATCGATAGCATGCTATTACTAACATATGTAATATTAAAAACTATAAATGCACGTAGCAGAAATAATAGATTATTTATTTATTTTTACATTTAACATTCGAGGTACTAGATACATGTAGTCCTGAACAACCATGCAATGAAACGATTCAATAGCCAATGATAAATAAATAGTGGCGATGTTATGCTAGGTTCAGACTGTCAACTGTAATTTCCCCAACTACCGACTTACGACGGGTGCGCTCAGATTAACAACTAATGGGTTATAATGACGAACATCGAGTTGTAATAGCGCTCAGCAAGTCGTGAGAGCAAAAGGTTAGCCGACTTTGTTGTGCCAGTTGGTAGTCTTTGCCTGGCATTAAACAAAACAAACTTTAACTTTAACCTTCTAATACTAAGGTTGCATATCACCATTCATTTTTACTTCTGTTTTAATATAATTTCAATCTGATTAAAATGAGCTCTACTGGTCTGCCAGTAGATCTAAGAGCATTGCGTGGACTCCCATGTCCAGGTGACATTTCATCTATAAATAACAATTTAAATATCGACCAATTACACTTCGCCTTTTATAGCGTTATTCGGGAGCATACAAATTCTAAAAATATCGGGCGAGACTATTCATGCAATAGGCGAACTTGTTGGTCTATTTCAACATTAAAAAACAGGGGGGGGGGGGGAATGCAGTAATAAACTCTTGATTGTATACTAGTAGAAACAGATTTTATGGCTATACCATCACGGGTTTGTGTTTTTTTCGTCTTGAAACGAATTTTGTATAAAATTTTATGTTGAAATTAGTTTCCGAAATACTTCGTAAATCACCCGAATCATTTCGTATACCCTCTGCATAATCCCGAATGTTTTCAAATTCTTTTCAAATCACTGGCATGATTTTGCAAGTAAGGTTTTGACTGGTCGAATGAACTCCAACGGGGTGCTGGTAGATCCACAGGTAATAGTAATTAACCAGTGGAGCTAATTTTAATTAGATTGATATAATTTCTATGTCAGAATATATTATAACATAAGTGAAACATAGGATACTATCGACAGGGCTACCTGGATGCTATTTGGGTAGGTACAGTTGCTTGATAACAAACTTTGAAAAAAAAAGGTTAACCACAAAATGTTTTAGTTATATACCATTAAGCCATAGCACTACCATTGGGCCATTTCTCGTTCCAGCCAGTGCACCATGACTGGTATATCAAAGGCTGTGGTATGTGCTATCCTGTCTGTGGGATGGTGCATATAAAAAGATCCCTTGCTACTAAAAACAAAATATAGCGGGTTTCTTCTCTAACACTATGTCAAAGTTATCAAATGTTTGACATCCAATAGCCGATGATTAATAAATCAATGTGCTCTAGTGGTATCGTTAAACAAAACAAACTTTAACGTAGTACTTAGTTTTTATTTAGTAATTTCAAACCAATGCCGATGGGTTATTTTTTTATATAGACGGACGAAAAGAAACTTTACAAGACACATTATATTACAGAAAACCAACAGTGGGATATGAAAGTATCATGAAGTTCAACATCTATATGACACAATGCACTCCGTGATAAATGCAAAGTGCTTGTAAGGTGGTTTCTAAATTGGTTCCTTTCGATTAGCAACAATATTTATCAAATTATTAAAATTTTATGAATGTCAAGTTTCTTTTGGATGTCAGTATAGTACGGAGGTCAATCTACTTGCAACAATCAGTTCGAGATTTGCAAATTCAGTATTTTATTTTGATGGAAGGAGATTCAAGGGATATCATATTTAGTAGAAGCTAATGTTGGTCCATGTTCCCTTTAGCCATTAATCCATCTCTAAAATATATATTTCATGAGCCCGCCTTTGAGAGGAATGTTAGACGAATTTTTAAGTGATTATAAACTGAAGAATAAATATCACACGACTAAGATGTGAAATATTTACTATGTCAAGTAAGAAATTTGCAACACAGTCAAGTACCTCTAAAAGACCTAAAGTAGCATTTCATATCTTAAAGGCCCATGTCCCTATGTCATATACACTGCCTTCGTAGAGAAACGTCTCACTGGGTCTAAAAACGTCAAAAAATAACAAAAAAGATTAAATGACTCAGAGTAGAAATCTGTTAAAACGATCACAATAATGTGCTACAAAAAACATTGTGTTTCTACAAATATTAAGAAAAATAAAGAAACAAAAGAAAATAACAAAATTAACCAATAAAAACAGAACAACCACAAAGCAACAACAATAAATAAATAAATAAATCGATAAATAAATAAAATAAAAAAATAATAAAAAAATACACAAACAAACAAAAACAGCATACTGTTCAATACGGGGAAAACGCTTCTTTCGGTTGCACAACACCAATACGTCCTCCATGCATTTCAAAGCTAATACTGCCTCAGAAAAAAAGTGACAAAAATAGCATACTATCACAACAAACTACCACCTTCTCAAGCTGTGGTCACTTGTCAAGTGGCATGAAAAAAACATCGATGCAAGTTAACTATACATTTTCTCAGTTTTCCACCCATAAGTTAGAGCACCGTCTCATCTGCACCCATTTCCATGTGACCGCATCCCACACTTACAAATGCTGTTACTTAGTAATAACACTAACAAATTATTTACAAACACTGGGTTATTTAAATATTACAAAGGTCAACCTACCTGTAATCATTGAAGAAACGTTTAAAAGAAGCTTTTAACAATTTTTAAAAATATCTTTTTAATGAAAAACTATTTGTTAAACCGGACTATATTAAGCTACTACAGCTAGTAACGACACGGCAAATGGTGGTCCTATTTTACAGATCACTATTATTTCACGTAGTGTCACGTGGCCCGCAGCGTTCGCTCCTAACTGTATTAATTAAAAAAAACCCAAAAAAACCCCATAATAATAATAATGTCAAATGCACAGTAACGCTTCGTTTCTTCTGACATGGAGTTCTTTTAAATTCATATATTGTCCGTCACCTCTGGGACGTACTTTTTACCTCCTGGGTAGTAATCGGCCATTTTAATATCGCCCAGTACGTGTTTCATTCCTTTCTTAACTTTCTTGATGTCACCTTCGTCACGTGGGCTAATACCCAGGCCACACTTGACCGGAGGGTTGTAATTTTTATGTTTATACAGCGGGAAATACGAAAAATACGTCCCTTTGCCTTGCCTAGAAAATAGTTCCGAATTCTTGCGCAGTCTCTTCACCACCGAGTCTGACAGGGCAAGGAGGTAAGCGCGCTTGTGGATGTTGGGGCTAATAGCCGGAAGTGGCTTCTTTTTGTCCAAAAGAGAGTTATCTCCCTTAACTTTTCTGCCACCTGCGCTCAACTCGTCACCGGAAATGGAGACGTAATCGTTCAATTCGTCTGCAAATTTCACTTTTCTTTCTTCTTCAGCTTGGTCTGCGCTGACGATTTGTTCCTCGTTCTTTAGCTCCTGATTGTTACAGAAAGAATGGAAGGACCCGGATATGTCCGTGGATCTTTTCTTATGCGAGTGAGCGTGTCGTATTTTCACGGCTTTCCCACAGGTAGGGCAGACTTGAACCTTTGAGATGCACCACTTTTCGTGTCTTCCTATGCAGTAACATTCAGTGCAGCGCAGTTTGTCGGGATCCACATCCTGGCATTCACACCAAGTTGACGTCTTCATCACTGTCATCATGAAGTCTTGAGAAGGAGACGGTGTTGTTAGACTGCTCCCCCTTGACAAAGAACAGGACCCGGAAGGACTGATGCTGTAAGATCCTTGTCTATTTGGGTCAAAACCACCAGCGGTTCTTTTGTGTCGATTCCTCTTACCACCGGAAATTGTTTCATTGTTTGCGTAGAAATCGTCTCCAATCCCAGGCATGTTGTATTTCCCGGATTTGTTTCTGTGTTGATATTTTAAATTAGCAGTCACTAAATCCGAATCCTCTTTCCACGAATCGAATTCGCTCGGGATATGAACGTCCAATAGTTTTCCTCGGCTTTCTTCCACATCATTTCCGGTCTGCTCGTCATAATTCTGCGACCTCTTCGAATGACCTGGCCTTGGAATTCTCTGCTTTCTTCTCTGCTCATCTCCCTTCACAACCAAATCGTTTCGTCCGGGAGACAAAGGGGGTAACTCTGTTATATTCTTTTTGTTGCCCTTACCCTTACCCTTACGTTTTCCGACCTGTACACCAACAAACGTCCTCTCGCTCACGAGCGGTAAAAGACTTCCGTCTGCGCCGACATTTTGTTTTTCGAAAGTTGGAGGGATTTTAAAGTGTTTGGGGTTCCGCTTGTTGACACTCGGTAACTGAGCGTCCTTATTCAGTATATCTGTATCGAAGAGTTCGTCGTCTGAAGGCAAGGTGCTCGAGTTAAAGTCTGTCAGAGTCGGGTGGGGGGCTCGCGTCGCGTGCGGACACCGGTTGAAGTATCCACGGGTAAACAGGTGCTGGTAGGGATTCGCCGGGTATTTCCCGCTGGGATCCAGACGATTGCAGACGTAACAGAAGTCCTCGGGATGCTTTCGTCGACGCTGGAGAAAGAGAAGAAGAAAGGAATATTTAACGTTTAAAGCTGCAATAGTATACTATCGTTTGTTTGTTTGTTTGGTTGTGTATTGTTGTTTGTCTGTTGGGTGTGTTGTTGTTTGTTTGGGATAGGTTGGGGGTTGTTTTGTTTTTTTGTGGGTTTTTTGTTTATTTTTTTCCGAGGGTGGGCTGGGACTTATTTTTTTATTGGTGTTTGTGTGTATTTAGGTTGTTGTTTTATGTCTGTTTGGTTTTTGCTTACTGTTGTGGTTGTTGTTGTTGTTTGTTTTTGTGGGGGGTTTTCCATTAATTTATATACCCCCTACCCACTTTAAAAATGTATAACCCCCCCCCCCCCCCCACACACACACACACATAGACACACACCCACCCACCATCACCATCAATACTAAGTATTGATAAGCTGAACAGCACCTACCTCGCAGTAAGCTGTAATTCATATTTATGCGGGATTTCACAATTAAAGTATATTTCATTTAAAATAAATAACTTTCTTACAAATTCACTGGAGATACATTTGCAATATCACACGACAATATCCCATAAATGAGGTCTGCTCAGTGGTGATTGCCTATAGGTCAAGGCCAAGTTACCAACTGACATTAACACTACCGACAAATATTTCTACCTATGAGATATATGTTAACTGTGTAAGCCCAAGTGGTAATATAATGCTACAAGCTCTCAACGCACTGCATTGGTAGTAGGGCATTCACGAGTCCACAATATTGGACTCGAGTACACGAGGGTCAATTCGAGCCGGGCCCGAGTACCTGACACTTACACTAGATTAGATTGAGGAATAAAGTAAAATAGCATTATGCCATCTTAATTCCAGTGCTGAACATTGATGTCAATTCGACCCGGGCCCGAGTACCTGACACTTACACTAGATTAGATTGAGGAATAAAGTAAAATAGCATTATGCCATCTTAATTCCAGTGCTGAACATTGATGTCAATTCGACCCGGGCCCGAGTACCTGACACTTACACTAGATTAGATTGAGGAATAAAGTAAAATAGCATTATGCCATCTTAATTCCAGTGCTGAACATTGATGTCAACTCCACCTGGACCCGAGTACCTGACACTTACACTAGATTAGATTGAGGAATAAAGTAAAATAGCATTATGCCATCTTAATTCCAGTGCTGAACATTGATGTCAATTCGAGCCGGGCCCGAGTACCTGACACTTACACTAGATTAGATTGAGGAATAAAGTAAAATAGCATTATGCCATCTTAATTCCAGTGCTGAACATTGATGTCAACTCCACCTGGACCCGAGTACCTGACATTTACACTTGATTAGACTAAGGAATAAAGATAAATAGCATTATGCCATCTTAATTCCAGTGCTGAACATTGATGTCAATTCGACCCGGGCCCGAGTACCTGACACTTACACTAGATTAGATTGAGGAATAAAGTAAAATAGCATTATGCCATCTTATTTCCAGCGCTGAAAATTGATGTCAACTCCACCTGGACCCGAGTACCTGACATTTACACTTGATTAGACTAAGGAATAAAGTAAAATAGCATTATGCCATCTTATTTCCAGCGCTGAAAATTGATGTCAACTCCACCTGGACCCGAGTACCTGACATTTACACTTGATTAGACTAAGGAATAAAGTAAAATAGCATTATGCCATCTTAATTCCAGTGCTGAACATTGATGTCAACTCGACCCGGACCCGAGTACCCGACACTTACACTTGATTAGACTAAGGAATAAAGTAAAATAGCATTATGCCATCTTAATTCCAGTGCTGAACATTGATGTCAATTCGACCCGGGCCCGAGTACCTGACACTTACACTAGATTAGATTGAGGAATAAAGTAAAATAGCATTATGCCATCTTATTTCCAGCGCTGAAAATTGATGTCAACTCCACCTGGACCCGAGTACCTGACATTTACACTTGATTAGACTAAGGAATAAAGTAAAATAGCATTATGCCATCTTATTTCCAGCGCTGAAAATTGATGTCAACTCCACCTGGACCCGCGTACCTGACATTTACACTTGATTAGACTAAGGAATAAAGTAAAATAGCATTATGCCATCTTAATTCCAGTGCTGAACATTGATGTCAACTCGACCCGGACCCGAGTACCCGACACTTACACTTGATTAGACTAAGGAATAAAGTAAAATAGCATTATGCCATCTTAATTCCAGTGCTGAACATTGATGCCAAATCATGCCATTGTATTGCATTTAAAAACCGGTTGATACGTGCTGTGTTGTGACGGACGAACGGATAGTTTGAAAAGAGAACATAGCGCATGATCATATAATTATTGTGTAACTTATATCGATGATTACCTACTGCTGAAATTATTGTCCTACATTGTCCATTGTATTATAGTTGATCATTGTATTCCACCTTGTACGGGTACTTGAGTCCTGTGAACGGACTCGAATCTTGCTAGACTCGACCCGTGCCCGAGTACTCGAGCACTCGTGGATACCCTAAAATTTGGTAACCTAAAAAAAAAAACCCTACCAAACCTCTTCTATGTAAAGCGGTCACCTATGACTGCTTATTTGATATTCTACATACTCACGGTAACACGTAAGCCACAACTAGGTTCTGGCAAGCTAAGCAAAGCACAAACACGTCTTTGGGTTTTTCTGATATCCAAGAGATCCAGCGGTATCGGGGGCATGATGCACAGTCCTCCTTAGATGCCCATCACGTGGTGTCGAGATGATGTCATGACCGTTCAGAAGCAGACGAAGAAAGACAGTATTGAGATGGGACGTAGACAGTTAGGTTAGTGATTGCCCAGGAGGTCTAGAATAAAATATAAAATAAAAATATGCATAGTCGTGAGTACTCACCAAGGGAAACTCACTGTTGATGATGTGGATCATCTTCTCAATGCTCAGTTTAGGGGGCTTCATGTCGTTCTTCTTGTAATGCTAACACTTAATGACATTTTCTCTTTCAGCGAACGTTCCAGTTCATGTTCTTTCAAATTCGTGATAAGAAGATTTTGCTGTATAAGGAACTGATGGTTTCGGCCCAAAAGCGTATACCAAACACAGGTTGCTTGTAGTTCTTTGTTGTAGTGTGTAGTTTATTCTTTGGATTACTAACACTTACAACAAAGTTCCAACTAAACATAAGTCCACAACAGCATGCGATTCCGTTAAACTACACATCGTCCTAGTTCTGGGTCGTATCTCCGCGAGATAAATATATTTAATTTTATAAACCACCACCTCCTTCAGGAATAAAAAGAGAGTTTTATTCAGACCAAATGCTGTTAACCTGTTACCGTAAGTTTTGTTTTGAGTCTTGAACTGTCTGTTATACTGAATGTATGATCCCGAGTTGTTTTCGGGGTTGATTGTGATAAACGCTGCTGAATTATTATATTTCAAGAACATCAATGTCCACCAAGAAATATTTTCTAGCACCTATACAGTGGAAAATCTACAGTTTTTTTTAATACATCCCTCCTGATACATTTGAAGCACCTGTATTATAGTTTCTTTTCAAAAGTGATATTCACTATTCAGGCATAGACCTGTACGTACGAAATGGTCGTTGTTTGAGATCCATTAATAACATATCATGTAGCAACGTCCTTTGCACGTCAGTCATATCACCTGACTAAGGTTCTTAATTTCCGGTCAGGTGTATTTAAACATAATTTTTATGTAACTGATCAGCATCGGCCGGAATTGTCACGACATATCACACACACTATCAATTTACAGAACCCAGTTCATGGTACTGGATACGATTAGAGTTCTGTAAGAGTTTCCCCGACACGTAATCCAATCCGGACGCGTTTTCAATCGAGATTCCTACACAAGTTCGTTCAATCGAAATCTGCGTGCCTTGCGTGCGGCACCAGGTGAAAAGGAGCTCGTTTCGTAGATGTATTAAGCTATGTCTGACACGTCCGAAATTATTTAATCCCACAACAGTTATCGATCCCGGTAAGATGTTACGTCATCATACGGAAATGTTTTCTCGGTGAACAAACAAAACAGTTTGAATGTTGTGATATAGTGACTGAATCTGATGTTCAATTAAGGATCAATTGTAACGAACTTGAAGTGAAAGTATTTCGTTATAACCGATGTTCGTTAAGCGTATGACAGGAAGTAGTACCCTTTTGCTGAGTTGTTGTTGGGATTGTTTTTTTGTTGTTTTTTTTTTTTTTTGGGGGGGGGGGGTTGATGCAGTATATTTTAAAGGAAGAGAAAATAAAAGGAAACGTGTTCTTTCACATCTGTAAATTTAATCTCTCAATTCCCGTTGTAACTGAATACTACTTATACCTTTCTGTACCATGTACTATACATTAAAGCTGTCATTTTATGAAATGAATCCGTGATATTAACCCGAAAGCTTTTTTTTTTCTTTTTGTTTGTCAAAAGAAAAGTAGGTTTGCTTTCATTCTGGCAGATATTTTTAATCAGGATTTGCGTTATCGTAAACAACACAGCAATGTGAACACTTGTTTCAAAGATTTCTATTTTTCATCTTGGTTTCTAGATAATTCTAATTTTACCTTCCATCAATGCATAACTGTTACTGCTTACAGCACTGTCATGCTCCTTTGTATAACTATTTTTACTTCACCAGTTGCATAACGTATATATATTGTTGAATAGTACATATAATTATTTCCCTTTCTACTGATATATTTCTGTGGTAAGCTAGTCTCTACCGTTGGCTATGATGTTTTTCATCGTTTCGTCTTAATCGGATAATAAAAGCTCCTTTCTCTTTTCTTTTTATGTTATTGTTGTTGTTTTTGTTGCTGTTGTATTTTACTTCTGTTTAGTACGCTCTATTAATTATTCAGTAGCTTACGTGCTGAACGTGTTTCTAAAACATGATGGTTACAAAACAAAACCCACTGATCTCTAGAGTCAATATTAACATTCCATTGTACATTCCGCCCTCAAAACTAGGCATCGGTGTGGGTTTTTTTTTTATCATATAAACGAGCGTTCTTGAACATTCTTCATTCTAAAACTCTTTAACTCCCCTTATTCTAAAATGTATTCCTCTGTTGTTATTTTACTGTTTATTTCAAGCGAATTGTCACAGACGCTCTGTTGAGTTGGACATGGCCGTGAATGAGCGTTCCTTTATTAAATTTATAATGACGGTTCTGGTGGTTGAATCTTAAAACTGTTATCGTAAAACTTCCTCATTTAGCGAAACGAACTGGTCATTATCTGCCCGGGTACGTGTCTCCACATTTCACAGAACAAGAAAACTCATAGTACTTGACGTCATTACCAACTGTTCGCGGGTTTTAGTGCGTGGTGTTGGTGTAGTTTTGTTGTTGTTCTCGCTGTTGTTATTATTATTATTATTCCTGTTGTTGTTATTGTTGTTATTGTAGTAGTAATTGTTAATGATTTTGTTTCAATGCATTCACTATTGAGACCAGAATTTCGGTGTTATGGTCGACTTGATTTTTTTTCTCTCTCTCTCTCAGCAGCGTTTCTCTTGCAATAAAACATTAATATCATTTGTTTTTAATTGTTGCTGATGCTGAAGATGCTGATGTCGTTGCTGTGGTTGTTGTTGCTGCTTTTGTTGCTTCACTCTTGAAACATCGTTAAATTTTCTATTGCCTTAAAACATTAATCTCACTGTTGTTGTTGTTATTATTATTGTTGTTTCAAAACATCTATTATCAAGACCAATGTCCATGGTAGAGTTCACTGATTTTTGTTCCTTCTCTCTCAATAGTTTTTCTCTTACATTAAAATACCATCTCTCAAACACATTTTCCCCCAAACAAAATATATTTTACCACGTGAAAAGGTAGCCTTAATCCTTTTTGGTCTCTCTTTGATATTCCGAACACGCACCACACACAAAGTAATCCATTGAAAAATAAACTCCGTATTAAGAATAAATCCTTTTTTGTGCTTTGTCTGAAAAACAAATTCACAGCTATTTTCACGTCTTTGTAACTTCTAAATTAACTGGCTTCCATTCTCCGTTCGCACTATACTTCGTAATAATTAACCTGCAAATTACTGTATCCACTCGACTGGTTTTCTTCGGCATGTAAAGAAGGCGCCTTCCAAAGGAACGAATGAGGCGTGAATGGGACGAATTGGGTCTAGCCTTGTGACGTTGTTTAACCCGCAGTGTCAGGTGTCTGTTTGGTGTATCGATCGACAGGTGCGATTAATTAAAGGTCGAATTTAAGGTTGACTAACATGACAGAGAATAAACAAAGTGGAGTCGCGGACAGTGCATGGTTCGCATAGCTGCGTGATATATACAATAGTCATATAATGATTATATCAATCTTTTGTGATTATATCGTGTATAGTGTATACTGTCAAACAATCAAATTTAATGTAATAATAACAATAATAATTTTAAAAATATAATAATAATAATAATAGATATAATAATGTAAATAAAAATAGCGATGAATGATGAGACATTGAAAAAGAGAGAGAGAGAGAGAGAGAGAGAGAGAGAGAGAGAGAGAGAGAGAGAGAGAGACAGACAGACAGACAAACATAGAGATGGACACACACAGAGACAAAGAGAGAGACAAAGACAGACACGGAGAGAGATACAGAGAGAGACAGACATAGAGTTTGTAGTTTGTTTTATTTAACGACACCACTGGAGCACATTGATTAAATAAATAAGCATCGGCTACTGGATGTCAAACATTTGGTAATTCTGACTCGTAGTTATCAGGGAAACCCGCTACATTTTTCCTAATGCAACATGGGATCTTTTATATGGACGTTCCCACAGACAGGAAAACACATACCACGGCCTTTGTCCAGTTTTGGTATACTGGTTGGAACGAGAAAAAAATCAGTCTAATGATTCGATCCTGCGACGCAAGCACCTCAAGCGAGCACTCAACCAAGTGAGCTAAATCTCGCCCCGGAGATAGATAGATGGATAGAGAAAGATAGATAGATAGATAGATAGATTGATTGATTTTATTGATTGATTGATTGATAGATAGATAGATAGATAGATAGATAGATAGATAGATAGATAGATATATGAATGGATGGAAGGATAATAGATAGATGGATGTATGGATGGAAATATGAACGGACAGACATTGTCGTATTGTCCTGTTTGTTTGTCTTTTTCTTTTCTTTTTTATATTACCCATATAAACAGCTATTTGATTTGCTTACTGGTAATTTAAAATTACACCTTCGTATTTAATGAAATGGCGGGGTGTAGCCAGTGGTAAAAGCGCTTGCCTGATGCGCGGTCGGTCTACGATCGATCCCCATCGGTGGGTCCATTTGGCTATTTCTCGTTCCAACCAGTGCACCACGACTGGTATATCAAAGGACGTGGTATGTGCTATCCTGTCTATGAAATGGTGGACATAAAAGATAATGAACAGATACAGCGGGTTTCCACTATATCTCAAATGACCAAATGTTTTACATCCAATAGCCGATGGTTAATAAATCAATGTGCTCTAGTGGTGTCGTTAAACAAAACTAACTTTAAACTTCCTTCTTATTCTTTCCCCCCCCCCCCCCCCCCTTCTTCTTCTATGTGTGTGTGTCGGACAGACGGACAGTTTCTTTTTTTTTTCAACTTATTTTCGTGCTTATATCCAATTAAGGTTCAAGCACGCTATCCTGGGCACACACCTCAGCTATCTGGGCTGTCTGTCCGGAACAGTGGGCTAGTTGTTAGTTGGTTAGTGGTCAGTGAGAGAGAAGAGGGTGTAGTGGCCTTACACTTAACCATTTAGCCCTTGGGTGGGAGCCGGTACCGGGCTGCGAACCACTGCGCCACCGAGGCAGGTCCAGGCGGATTGCTATCTTATTAGTTTATATTACCCATAAAAAACCACAGGTATTGGCGATAGATGCGCCTAATTTAACATTAATCCTTTTTCGTATTTAATTGACACTTTTAACTAATCTGCTCGACTTTGACAAACGACTTACCGATAGATTTACCCGGATCCTTCAAACGATTTCTAGTTGACAACCTCGATTAGAATTAAGTGCATATCAATGTCTTCGAATTAAATAAGTCGCCACAAACAGGCAGAAAATATCGACCCCAAAATAATTGATCTATTTGACAAGGAATCAGTTGAAGGGGCATTAATGGTGCAAACACGGGGAGTGAATAACAAGGAAAACACTCAAAGAAACAAATGTGTTCGATCGGTTAGAATTGAGAAAGTATGGCTATTTGCACAAATCGTTTATGGTCAAATAACACCAAAGAGCTATTAGAATTTCCTGTAACAAAGTTAAATCTTAAAGTGTAGTGCATGGCTGATATATCATACTAACCTCGTGGTATGTGCTGTCCGTTTCTGGTTTGACTTAACGAGAGAGAGAGAGAGAGAGAGAGAGAGAGAGAGAGAGAGAGAGAGAGAGAGAGAGAGAGAGAGAGAGAGAGAGACAGACAGACAGACAGACAGACAGAGACAGACAGACAAAGACAGGCAGGTAAAGACAAAGACAGGTAGAGACAGAGAAAGAAAGGCAGACAGGCAGAGAGAGAGACAGAGAGAGACCAGAGAAGGCGTACTTTAATCACTGTTGATTACCAGCACGGTGAACTTGAAATTGCGAGAGCTCGTCTAGAAAAGTGAATATGAAAACTTTATGGTGCTTTTTAGTGAAATGTGAAAGATCTCGATTAGCCATGTAACATTGTTAATTCTGGTTTCCATAAAGTATGTAACATGCTAGTGATTGACGCAGATCAGACGCCGATATTATGTCCCTATATATAGGCTACTGATGGGGGACAAAATGCATCACACTAAATGTGCACTAACAGTACAGAGTTACTGCAACCAAAACTCTAACACATAATGTCAGGACTTTGACTGTGTCACTGGCAGTTAACCCCCACAGTAAACTTTATTCTGTTTAACGACACCACTAGAGCACATTGACTTATTAATTATTTGCTATTGAGGTCAAACGTTTCGAAATTCTGACAGTTTAAGAGAGGAAACGTAACCTACCGCAGTTTTCCATTAGTAGCAAGGAATCTTTTATAAAAGTTAAAGTTTGTTTTGTTTAACGACATCACTGGAGCACATTCATGTATAAATCATCGGCTATTGAGTGTCAAACCACTAATTGCAAATTTGCTTTTGAATATAGGGTGTCGTCTAACACCCATCCATTCAATTTATCTTGGCACTT
This sequence comes from Gigantopelta aegis, assembly GCF_016097555.1. NCBI lineage: Eukaryota > Metazoa > Mollusca > Gastropoda > Neomphalida > Peltospiridae > Gigantopelta > Gigantopelta aegis. Next base: position 38,735,219 of record NC_054705.1, on the reverse strand, counting down.
TTCCAAATTTTCGTCTTTGTTATGAACCAGTAAAGTGTAAAGTGTATGGCTATTGGTTTTCACACCAGAGAAGTAAGAACTGCAAAAGTAGAAACGTCATGGACTCAAATATCTTGCGACTTGATATAGTTTTTTTTTAAAGTGAAAGGTTTGTTTTGTTTAACGACACCACTGCTGCACATTGATTAATTATAATTATTAATTGGCTGTTGGATGACAAACATGTTTTACACGTAGTCTTTGAGGAAACTCGCTACATTTATCTGTTAGTGACAAGGGATCTTTTACGAGCACTTTTCCATAGATAGGACAGCACATACCTTGGTATTTGGTCATTAATAAACAAACCACTTGTGCGTCTGGTTGAGAAGGGGAAAAACTATCACTCTAAGGACTGGGTTAGAACTCTCTCTCTCTCTCTCTCTCTCTCTCTCTCTCTCTCTCTCTCTCTCTCTCTCTCTCTCTGTGTCCCTCTCTCTCTCACTCTCACTCTCACTCTGTCTGCCTATGTAACAAACATTTAAGTAGTAATGCATGTACAAAAGAAATATGAAAACTATGACTAAAAAAGTGTTACTTCGTCCATATAACTTTGAAGTGGAGTAAAACAAAATAAAAATCATATAGTTTGTTATAAATACACGAAGTCAAAAGGTATACATACCCCATGCTGTACTAGACGAGATCTAACCGAGTAGCCTGGTCTAACGTGTTGATCAAAACGTCATCTCATGATCGAGCAGCTGAATTAAATTAACCACGTCTTGGTTAAAGGTGCAATATCGATTAGTTTAACCTTCTCTGTAACGTAGAATAAAGCAGTACATTCAGTTATTGTTGTTTTGTGTATTTGTCTATAATATCGATTGCTGTAACCTTCTCTGTAACGTCCAATAAACTGTTAGATTTAGTTATTTCTGTTGTAAAATTGTTTGCATATCAACCGGTGTTGCCTTAATTCCATGTGAAGCAGTCACCACAGTTAATTAATTCTGTCTTTCTTTTTAAAAATAGTTTTTGATATCGACTTGTTTACACTGTCTCTTATAAACACATTTGATTGAGTACTTTTCTAGTCTTTCCAAACTACGATGGCGTGCCAATATTACCGCAATAAAGGTATTAATATTATGAGAAAACTAAATCCGAGATATTTGACGCCGCGTTCGAGTATTAAGACATACGACCAAAGAATGATTTTTCCTAAACTGTAAACTGTTGTTTAGCTAGCAGTATTAAAGTGTGATCCGCCTTTGAGGCACGAATTGTAATTATAGGTCTCTTTATATTCGAGTGAGTTAGAACTGCGAGAGGGGGCCAGATTCAATGGGGTGCATGCCTACGCTAGTATTTAATTATTTAATGTGAACAGACATGCAATGCGTGTATTAGGCCTAGGTGTTCTAGTGTTTCGATTTTTTTTCCAACTCAGTCATAGTTTTATCGTGAAATAATTGAAGTATTATACGTCCGCATTTAAGTAGTACCCATAGTCTCGAATGCAATTAAAATCGACAGACCCTAGATTTTAAACATTAAAGGAACAGACCCTAGTTTTTAAACACTAAGACATATTGTTCACTATTAGAGCCGTTTATGATCACTGAAATCAAACATTATTTATGTTTTATTGTTTAGATTATCCATTTCCGTACAACCGAAGTGTTTCTGGTCATCCTGGTGTTTCTGATGCCACAACATGCATATTGTTTTAATATTTTTAAAAACACACGTGCGTCTGAGAAGTAACTGTTATGGACTCTTGTTTCACGCTATTGTAATTTTATCCAAATGAGCTACAAGTTTGTAGATTAATTAATTAAACTTAATGTCCATTTTCACGGGCTGAAACTAGAGTCTGCGACTTTAAAAGTGCTGTGTCAAAGTTGGAATAATGGCGGTTCCCGCCAATATATATATATATTACTTTTTGCTTTGAAACATAAAATCTATACCTTTAGCTATATTCCTGTAAAATATTACAACCAAATAATTCCATTTACTAATAGAAAAATAAAGTATTTTAGGGGGTGAGTGACGTCACTCTTTTATACATATACATTCAAGTTTTTTCCATTATTATTTGCAGACAACTGACCAAAAAAAAAACCCAAAAAACGAACACAATAAATTGATCATTATATTAAATTAATTTTATAGGTGGGGTTTTTTGTGGGTTTTTTTTTTTTTTTTTTTCTATTACAAAACTACAACACAAATATAGACCCTATAAAACCTTCCTGTTTTTTATGTTATAACTATTTATTTCTGACTAAAGGGTCTATCCTCCATGGATTTGTATTTGTTGCTTTGTAATTTATAAAGGGTTGTAGAAAATAATGTGTATTAAAAATGTTACCAATTTTACTCAAGCCACGTGAATATAAAGCTAATGTAAATGTGGCAATTAGTTTTCATGGAATAAACTCTAAAACAAATAATAATAATAAAAAAAAAAAAAATATTAAGATGGTGACGATGCTATATTAAGCAACGAATTATTCGGGAAACCCGTCTTGTCGTCCAGTACAAGATTTAAAAATTATTATTCTTGACTTAATTATGGAAAGGTAATGCATGGGATCGATGGATTTGTAGTTATTTATTACAAATAAATGTGAAAATAACGACATAGTGTAGTTTCAACTTTGACAGAGGACTTTTAAGGCATATTTTTCAATATTATAATTTATAGCAGGTTTTTTATGAATGAAATGACATTACCTATATTTTATTGTTTAGATACTAAATCTCCGTACATCCTGAGTGTTTCTGGTCATCTTGGTGTTTCTAATACCAGAAATGCATTTTTTCATATTTTTAAAAACGCACGCTCCTATGAGAAATAAGGATTATGGAAGGAAGGAACAATTTTATTTAACGACGCACTCAACAGCTTTTATTTACGGTTATATGGCGTCAGACATATGGTTAAGAACCACACAGATATTGAGAGAGAAAACCCGGTGTCGCCACTTCATGGGCTACTCTTTTCGATTACTGCAAGGGCCCTATGGGCAACCTAGGGAGACACCACAGCATCGTAAAGGTCTAAAATTAACGAGCTACTCTCGATTCACTAATATCAAAACCTATATTAGCTCGGCCATTTACCTTTCGACCGACCGTTCAAAATTGCGCCAAATTCCCTCAGTCAAAATTGCGCACCCTTTTCTCTTTGGCATTTAACTGCTCCATTCAAATTCCATAGCACCACCACCACCCCCACCCGCCTGCTACCGATTTGATCGGACTGCTGGTGCTCCCTTGCACCTGCCAGTTCAGGCGGTCCCTCCTCTCCCCTCCCCCCACCTTTCCTGTCATGGACAGGCGTGCGCTACAACAGCTTGTTCTGAATGTGCACGTAAAACCCTGACATGACATAAGCAAAGGATCCTTTACATGCACCATCCCACAGACAGGGTAGTACATACCACGGTCTTTGATATACCAGTCGTGGTGCACTGGCTGGAATGAAAAATAGCTCAATGGGCCCACCGACGGGAATCGATCCCACATCGACCGCGCGTCTTACCACTGCGTTACGTCCCGCCCCTCTGTACTATTATGTAGCTATAGGTAGCAAGGGGGCGAGACGTAGCCCAGTGATAAAGCCCTCGCTTGATGCGCGGTCGGTGTGGGTCGATCCCCGTAGGTGGGCCCATTGGGCTTTTTCTCGTTCCAGCCAGTGCACTACAGCTGGTATATCAAAGTCCGTGGTATATGCTATTTCTTTTGCTGTGGCATGGTGCATATAAAAGATCACTTGCTGCATTAGGAAAATATGTAGCGGATTTCCTCTGATGATTTCCACAACTGGTGTAACAAAGGCCGTGGTATGTACTATCCTGTCTATGGGACGGTGCATATAAAAGATCCCTTGCTGCTAATCGAAAAGAGTAGCCCATGAAGTGGCGACAGCGGGTTTCCTCTCTCAATATATGTGTGGTCCTTAACCATATGTCTGACGCCATATAACCTTTAAAAAAAATGCGTCGAGTGCGTCGTTAAATAAAACATTTCCTTCCTCTCATGACTACGTGTCAGAATTACCAGATGTTTGACATCCAGTAGCTGATGATTAATTAATCAATGTGCTCTAGTGGTGTCGTTAAACAAAACAAACAAACTTTAACTATAGGTTGCAATATACCAAATAGCATCTCATCGGGGGCATCTAACTTTTAAAAGTTTGTTTTGTTTAACGACACCACTAGAGCACATTGATTTATTGATCATCGGCTATTGGATATTTGGTAATTTTGACATATAGTTTTAAAGAGGAAACCCGCTCCATTTTTCCATTAGTAGCAAGGGGCCTTTGATATACAGGTCGTGGTGCACTGGCTGGAACGAGAAATACCCCGTTGGGCCCAACGACAGGAATCGATCCCAAACCGACCGCGCATCAAGTGGGCGTTTTACCACTGGGCTTCGTCTCGCCCAACCAAACTAAATAAGACCACTATTTTTTGACAAATTAAACTTTCTGGAGTAGGCTACCTGTTATTCTTTTTGTTCGCAGTCATAACAAAGGCAAAACGCTGCTTACTGCGGCAATATCCCCTTCTGATACTATATACAATACACCTAGCCGATTTTTCATTTATACGAACCTTTCATCGATTTTATCGATTTCATCATTAGCGCAAATTATTCTTTGTCAACTTGTTTATTTTGTCACTTAGCATTCAGTCGTGTGTTTAACAGGCCTATATTTGTGAAATTATAAACGGGCAGGAAATGTTAAGAAAAGATAGGAAATAGAAAAAGAAAATGATCGTTTAATTAATTACGACTACCCAGCACATTTTAAATTACATACGGCTGTTACAATTTTAGCCCGAGTACTCAAGACGGTAAGAGACCTAGACGGACATTTAGAAGGACATGTTTTACTTAAGGGACCGTAGCAAAAGTATTTTGAAGCTAAAAGAGACGAAAGTTTTCGTCATGGGGGAGGGGGTCAAAGAATCCACTAGGGTCATTTCGTCTTTTTTTGGAAAAAAAAGGCTTCACTCTCTAAAAATCAAAAAGGAGTTAAAAAACGATCTGTGTTTATTTCCTGTATTTACTTCGGTAAACTCCGGCTTAGATCGTATGAAATCGTTATGAACCATTTATTTTCAGACTCCTCTGGTTATTATATAGACTGAGCAAGGGCACAGTACCATAACAACCAGTCATGAAACATGGACACGTTTTTCCTTTCCTTCCTGGGTCCTTTGAATGGAGGGCCCTGGCCGTGAGTACCCCCCTCCCCCTTTGGCTATTAATAAACTGCGTTATCCCCCCCCCCCCCCCCCCCACCTCCGGGGATACATTTTTAAATATTTATATTTACAAAATAAATTATACATTTGTAAGCAAAATGGTATCTAACGGACACGAGTTTTGAATTCTATTTCTTACAGATTCTGAAAAAAAAGTTTTAAAATAAATTTAAATGCCCTTTTAAAATTCAGGCTCTTGCGTAGTTAACTTGTGCGTCACAGACAAGCCAATTTCAGGTTAACTTGTAGTTCACAGAGTGATTGATTCGACTGTTGTTTTCTTTTTTCATTGGATGATATGACATTTGTGACAACAATAACTGTGTTAGAAATGTCCACTGAGAATTGTGTTATGCAGGTAATTAGAAGTTATCAGATCAGATCTGGGATGGAAAAGTAAAGTTTGTTTTATTTAACGACGCCGCTAGAGCACATTGATTTTTTTTATCTTATCATCGGCTATTGGACGTCAAACATATGGTCATTCTGAGACTGTTTTTAGAGGAAACCCGCTGTCGCCACATAGGCTACTCTTTTTTACGACAGGCAGCAAGGGATCTTTTATTTGCACTTCCCACAGGCAGGATAGCACAAACCATGGCCTTTGTTGAACCAGTTATGGATCACTGGTCGGTGCAAGTGGTTTACACCTACCCATTGAGCCTTGCGGAGCACTCACTCAGGGTTTGGAGTCGGTATCTGGATTAAAAATCCCATGCCTCGACTGGGATCCGAACCCAGTACCTACCAGCCTGTAGACCGATGGCCTGCCACCACGCCACCGAGGCCGGTCATCTGGGATGGATGTCCTATAGTCAAAAAAGAAGGAAAGAAATGGTTTATTTAACGACGCACTCAACACATTTTATTTACGGTTACATGACCTCGGACATATGGTTAAAGACCACACAGGTATTGAGGGAGGAAACCCGCTGTCGCCACTTCATGGGCTACTCTTTTCGATTAGCTCATGCTTCAAGATGTCCCAAAATGCAGTAAAAGTTATATATAAAAATATTATATATATATTATATATTTAAAGTTAATATGTGTTTTGTTTAACGACACCACTAGAGCACGTTGATTTATTAATCATCGGCTACTGGATGTCAAACATTTGTTAATTTTTTTTTACATATAGTCTAAGAGCGGAAACCCGCTACATTTTTCCATTAGTAGCAAGGGATATTTTATATTCACCCTCCCACAGACAGGATAGCACATACCACGATCTTCAGTATACCAGTCATGGTTCACTGGCTAGAGACCGGCTTCGGTGGCGTCATGGTTAGGCCATCGGTCTACAGGCTGGTAGGTACTGGGTTCGGATGCCAGTCGAGGGGTTTTTAATCCAAATACCGACTCCAAACCCTGGTGAGTGCTCCGCAAGGCTCAATGGGTAGGTGTAAACCACTTGCACCGACCAGTGATCCATAACTGGTTTAACAAAGGCCATGATTTGTGCTATCCTGCCTGTGGGAAGGCGCAAATAAAAGAATCCCTCGCTGCTAATCGGAAAGAGTAGCCCATGTAGTGGCGACAGGGGGTTTCCTCTCAAAATCTGTGTGGTCCTTAACCATATGTCTGACGCCATATAACCGTAAATAAAATGTGTTGAGTGCGTCGTTAAATAAAACATTTCTTTCTTTCACTGGCTAGAGCGAGAAATAGCCTAATGGGTACACCGACGGGGGATCGATCCTGCGCCGCAAGCACCTCAAGCAAACATTGAGCTAAATCCCGCCCGTTATTTTATAATATAGGCCTACTAGTCGTGTACCACTAGTTAAGACGGGGGGAAATGAGTTCAACCAGAAAGAAAAACATCATGAAAGAACAAGCCAAGATGTTCGCAAACGTTAGCTACGCTTGCTGTCGCTGAACACATGCTGTATTCGGACTGTTATTCGGTCGCCTATGCTAATGAAGAAAAGGATTCCCATATAGCGGAGCACATGTAAAGGTCTAATCGTGAAAAAGTCACTTGGGTGCAGACCAACATGGCCGCATGTTAGTCTGTGATTTTCTTTACTGTTTGCCAACATATTTTCGCCATTTTAGTTCAAATAACATCTTTAAAAATCACATAATTATTAGCATCGTCATTTCTTAATTCATACAGATCATAAAATAAACAGGTAAACATTCATATTTGCTGGAATATTTGCTTTTGTTTTGAAGCGGTGAGACTGAAAATGTTGTCGGCGCAGCCGTTTCCGGGCTTCCAACTCGTTAGTTGGAGGTCGTGAGATGGCCGCGGTGGATACACAACTTGTGGGGAGGGGAATCACGGGAATTATGTTTTTTTAAATTTTATTTTAAATGTTCTATTGTACATTCCCCACCCTCATACTTCAGTATCGGTCATTAATATTCGCTAAACACAAGTCAAAGTGTTTTAAAAAAAAAAAAAAAAAAACGTGCATTCTCCAATGTAGGCTATTAAAGGGACAGTGCTGAGTTTGCTTCCTCTGTTAAGATGTTGCAGACAAATGCTAGACTCAGACTACTAATTGCCAGCAGAAAGTTAGCCAACTTTGTGCTTTCACAACTTCGGCATGAGTTCCACTCCTACACCCGATCAATGGTTGGGGAATAGGGTTAGTCTTTAGAGCCTTTGATATAGCGTACGAGACCGTGCTGGAGCAAAATTGAAAAATTATAGATATTCTGCTGAGACCTTTTTGCCATGTAATATGTATTTCCATCATTCTACCCGCAAAATTAGTAAAAATGCAGTGTTCGAGATTAAAATTGTTGGTCAGTATCCCAGTTGGACATTTCAAAATCTGGTATCACACCTGAGAATTTAGTATTATATGGTATCCCGGTGGGATACTGAGTTCTTGAAGTCTGGTATTCAAAATTATATTCTGGTATCCCAGGTATATCCACATATTAATCACTAATACACACACTACAGAAAGAAGTTCGACAGCACCTACATTCAGCTACGCTTCGTGACACTCCGTCACAAGAATTACAAAGCTTGGTGACCTATTTCGTGACGTAGATCATGTGATCGTCCACTGGGTGATTCCGCCTAGTAGACAAAATGGCTGAGTGGGCGATCATGTGACGCAATGTCACGATATAGGTCGGCGAACTTAGAATTCTGCTGTCCGGAGTTTGCCGAAGCTTAGCTGAATGTGGGTGCTGTCGGGTTTCTTTCTGTAGTGTGTGTATTAATGATTAATATGTTGATTTTTTTTAATCAATTAACTTGAAAATGATCGATGTAAAAGTATTTGACATCAAACATAGGATTGTTGTGGTACAGTGCTGTCCGGTGTATCGGCGCACCTAAGCATTCAAGAACCATTTTCTATGTGAACACTGTGAAATACTTAATAAAATGTGACTCTCACCAATGAAGCTGTGCATAATCTGAAATACACTACAAATTGTTTTATGTCTAGTAAATAAACATTTTAAAATGGTGCATAAATATAGGCACCCCCTTGTATCCAAAACAATTTGCATGTCCGGTGATTCGGCGCAATAGATGTGGATCGTTGACCCCACTATTTATAGACCGCCCATGACCTCACTTTTAGGACATCAACGCTACACTATTGTCCCAGAATTATTTTAGTACTTTTTTGTTTTGTCTTGTTAAAAATATTACTATGAAAATGAACGATCACACATGACCCATCTCATGATCAGTTTCAGAATCGTTTTCTTGAGTTGCACAGTACTACAGATGCATACATGTTTTGAGTGTCATGCATGGCTAAGATGCCTACATGGATTTTATTTTTCTCGGGTAGATTGTGCACACACGTGGATCTTATTTCGCTATTATTTTTTTTATAATAATGTGACAATTGTGAACTGGAATGGTGTAAAATTGTCGTTTTTGTTTGCATTCGTCTGTTTTTCTTTTCAGTTTAAATAAAAATAACCGAACAAAAATAATTACATCTATACTGTTTACTATAAATTATATAATTTTAAAAATGCTGGAAAGGTGTTTTAACATTCTTAATATCAATAAGGCTGACCTACTTCGCGTTTATATACACGAAAACAGGTGAATGATTTATTTTGAAATTATGATATAATTATTGATAATTCTAATAATTTTTTTTAATTGCACCCTTAACAATAAATATGTTGATACTTTATTAACCATTGAAAAAGAAATTGAACTTTAATTCGTTAAAAACACCGACAACATGACAACTTCCTAGGCATACTTGAGCAAAATACCAAGTGCGCCGATATACCGGACATGGTTGTATTAGAGCGGAAATCTTTGCCAACTTTTTGGTTGTCGAGAATTGCCCCAAAAATACATATCTTGGTCTCTGACTGTAATGAGAGCGTATTTATGTGCAAATGTCCGTCTAGCTCTTACAGTCGGAGTACTCGGGCTAGGAGTTGGGGAAATTACAATGCAATTAATCAAGTGGCTAACTTTCTGCTGGCAGTCGATAGTCTGAGCCTAGCATATATTTTTTTCTGCATAACCTATCAGTAGCTGTACGTCAAGTGTGTTTCTGATCATTCCTTATGATTGGGGGCAGGACATAGCCCAGTGGTACAACGCTCACTCGATGCACAGTCGGTCTCATCTTCATAAATCAAGGCTAATATTCGTTCCTCGTATTCAGCCTTGATACATGTAGTCAAGATTACTGATATCCACTACTAGTGCCCTCTATTGGAAGAAAATTTGTAACCGATTATGTCCCTTACACGATGACATCGCTGACCAATCACAGCATCGGTAACAATCTTGAAAGCAATATCAAAAATTAACCGCGGGACGCTGACGCTGCCATCTTTGTTTACAATAACAAGGGAATCTATAAGGAGCGTTGCGATTTGTTGCAATCAGATCTCATCGCATCCAATGAAATTTAAGCATTTTGTGGCACGATTTCTTGATGACATGTATCAAGGCTGAATACGAGGAACGAATATTAGCCTTGATTTATGAAGATGAGTCGGTCTAGGATCGATCCCCGTCAGTGGACCCATTGGGCTATTTCTCGTTCCAGCCAGTGCTCCACAACTGGTGTAACAAAGGCTGTGGTATTTACTATCCTGTCTGGGATGGTGCATATAAAAGATGCTGCTAATCGAAAAGAGTAGCCTATGAAGTGGCGACAGTGGGTTTCCTCTCTCAATGTCTGTGTGGTCCTTAACCATATGTCCGACGCCATATAACCGTGAATAAAATGTGTTGAGTGCGTCATTAAATAGAACATTTCCTTACATCCTTCCTTCCATTATTAGTTGTTTAATGTAGTGCACCGGGGAGTTGGGGAAATTACGATGAAATTAGTCGAGTGGATATAAACGATCCCTTGCTGCTAATTGAAAAGAGTAGCCCATGAATTGGGGACAATGGGTTTCCTTTCTCAGTGTCTGGCAGTTGATAGTCTTAGCCTAGCATAACGGAGATGCTTTTAACATTTATAATTGCATATTAAATATATTTTTCTGCATAACCTGTCGGTAGCTGTATGTCAAGTGTGTGTCTGGTCATTCCTAATGATTGAACTAAGGTTGATGAGAGTCGCGTTTTGCACCCTAGTTTTGGCTTCTTACAAAATAAATATCTAAGTATTATGACTTCTATCTTCAGTCACTTCAAATCCATATTTAGTAAATAGTAAAAAAAATTATTACAAGGTTTTCATTAAACACAGGTGCATTAGACATTTTGAAAAACAAAATTCAATAGCAATTTTGCATTGGAATTTTCCAGCATTATGAAAACGGAAATGTCATGTACCCAATTTACTGCTATTATTTTAAGGAGGTGCAAAGTGACGTCATTGGACTAAGTCATTCATAAGTAAAACAAATTAGCTGTATTGTTACAATGTTTTGCCACATTCATATAAAATCCAGTCTACTTACCTTGTCTTGTGTTAAAATTGGTCCAAATTTGTCTGTTTCAGATTGCTGTAATCAAAAACCATGTCACAGTTGATGAAATCTTCAATGAACAACGCTGTTGCTGCTGTCGAACAGCATATGGCAATGCCCCAGTCAGGTGTGTATATATATATATAGACTCAGTGATTTTCTGCGATCGCGGAAAACGGACGGAATTCACGGAATTCCCATTGTGAAACGGAATTACGATTTTCAGCGAAGTTTAAAAAATTAATACCATTTTACTATTGCCACACACTGTAAAACTGACGATTGGCCTGCGTGCAGTACTATTGGCAAACGCTTAGTGTCGTATTTACCGGTGCTACATTCAGCCAGACCGATAGAAAAAAACGTAAACCAAATGGCCACGTTGGGAACTAAATACTTCGCGAACGTTAGCGTTTACTGGCTGAACTTGGGACTGGTTCACTGCTTGGTCTGTTGCGCCTGTGCAGACGAGACAGGTTGTTGTTTTTTGGGGTGGGTTTTTTCAGGAGTAAGTTCAGTCAGCGGTTTGTCGCTAACGTTTGTCATGGAAGACTGATTTTTACATTTTGTTAACACTAAGCCCCGTTGAATAAAACCGTGCACTCAATTGTTGGACAAATATGCTTTATGTAGTTGTTACAACTGTAACCTTTGCTCTGATTTTTCACTACTAATATGAAGGCCTACTTTGATTTAACAACAAATAGCGATGTATGTCGACACCAGTCAATTTTCGGACCCTGGTTTTGGTTTCGTACAAAGTAAATAAAACAGACCCAATGGTATTTTTTTTTATATGATATATTTGACAAAAGGTATTTTTACTTTTTTTCCATCTTTTAAAGAATTACAAAAAAGTAAAAAGTGAACAACGTTGTCTGTCTGTTATGTTAATTTGTCACAGCTTGTGTTATATAAATTGTTAATTAGGCCTACACGTTGTATTCTGAAACGGAAATGAAACGGAATTTACAAAAACATGAAACGGAAAATAGTTTTTTTTTAAAACGGAAAACCACTGGGTCTATATATACAGTGAATCCCCTCTAAACCGGACACACTTGGGACCAAGATAGACTCTGTAAAGCATCCGGTTTTGAGGGAATTCCAGTTTACAGAGGGTCCGGTTTTGAGAGGTTTCAGTGTGTGTTTGTTAAGGGAAAATGATAATCTTGCATGCAGCGCCACTATATTTGGCAGCGGCAGACTCATTAACTAACAGAATGAAGAGTGGCGTGATGTCACTAAGGATAAGTTTAGCATTGAAACATACACAATGATGTAACAATTTTTTGTAAAAGTCCTGGGAATTGTACTTTAATTTTATGTTTTTTCAAGTGTAAGAACTCTGTATAAACATTTAACGTCTTTATCTCGGGTCCCTGACGCCATGAATAAAATGTGTTGAGTGCATCGTCAAATAAATATTTCCTTCCTTATCTCAGGTCCAGCCATCAAAGTGCTGTCACACCACCCCGGTTTCCCGGACTCTGGACCCTCCCGACAGACTTTACAGGGCATGGCGACGTCACCGGTGGGGCTATCCCACCCGTCGGGGTTGCCGAATGTTCAGCCAGGCCTGGCTCACTCGCAGCCTCTGAGGGCCAGCTTCGCTCCAAAGCCTCTGAAAGCCTTGGGCACGACACCGCAGGTCACTCAGAACGGCTTGGGCCACCCAGGACTACCTGTGAGTTCATCGATAGCGGCTTCGATCAACTCGGAGAACATTCAGCAGCAACAACAGCAGCAGCAGCAACAAGAACAGCAGCAGGAGCTTTCCGAACAAAGTAGCATGGCAAACACAAAAGAGAAAACTCCCATGTGTCTTATTAATGAATTAGCCCGTTACTGTAAGGTGAGTCTTGGCGTGTCGGCTGTGTCTTATTAATGAGTTAGCCCGTTACTGTAAGGTGGGTCTTGGCATGTCGGCTGTGTCTTATTAATGAATTGGCCCGTTACTGAAGGTGAGTCTTTGCGTGTCGGCTGTGTCTTATTAATGAATTGGCCTGTTACTGTAAGGTGAGTCTTGGTGTGTCGGCTGTGTCTTATTAATGAATTAGCCCGTCACTGTAAGGTGAGTCCTGGCGTGTCGGCTGTGTCTTATTAATGAATTAACCCGTTGCTGTAAGGTGAGTCTTTGCGTGTCGGCTGTGTCTTATTAATGAATTAGCCCGTCACTGTAAGGTGAGTCCTGGAGTGTTGGCTGTGTCTTATTAATGAATTACTGTAAGGTGAGTCTTAGCATGTCGGCTGTGTCTTATTAATGAATTAGCCCGTTACTGTAAGGTGAGTCTTAGCATGTCGGCTGTGTCTTATTAATGAATTAGCCCGTTACTGCAAGGTCTTAGAGTGTCGGCTGTGTTTGTTTTGCGAGCATCAATGTTAATTGGCAGCACGTTTCCTATCTCTATCGACCAACTTTTGAAGAGGTCCTGGACGTAGCCCATTGGTAAAGGGCTCGTCTAATGTGCAGGTGGTCTAGGATCAATCCCCGTCTGTACCATCGGGCTATATCGAGTGCACTACGACTTGTATATCCAGGGATGTGAGAGCTATGTGCTTTTCCATTTTGTCTAAAAAAACAAAAACATGATGTTCAATACTGTTGACCATACAAGGTTCATTTGCTTGTTTTATGATGTGTGCCTTATATTATAAGTTATAACCAGTTTAGATTTGTTAGCATTGAATGCAATTTTTGGTAGTTCCAGGGGTTATAAACAACAATTTTCCTTCAGGGGCCCTTGAGCGGCCCCTGGCCACAGTAAGCCTTTTTGTTCCAGCCCCTCTCACATCCCTGTATATCATAGGTTGTGCTCTTCTGTCCGTGGAATGGTGCATATAAAAGATCCCTTGCTGCTAATGGAAAAATGTAATAGGTTTCGTGTGATGCCTACAAGTCACAATTATCAAATGTTTGACATCCAATAGCCGATGGTTAATTGATCAATGTGCTCTAGTGTCGTCATTAAACAAAACAAACTTCTTCTTCAGTATTAATTGTCTTGTGTTTAGATCTCACACCAGTACACTCTGGTGGATGAGCAGGGCCCGGCTCACAAGAAGACGGTGGTTTACACCCTATATAGATAGAACTCTGTTTCACGTTGGTGGTATACATCCTATATAGATAGAACTCTGTTGTTTTGCATTGGTGGTATAAACCCTATATAGATAGAACTCTGTTGTTTTGTGTTTAGATCTCACACCAGTACACCCTGGTGAACGAAGAGGGCCCGGCTCACAAGAAGACGTTCTATGTGAAGCTGCGTCTCGGAGAGGAGGAGTACTCGGCCTCGGGACCCAGCATTAAAAAGGCCCAGCACTCCGCCGCAGCCATGGCCCTCGACAAGACAAGCTTTAATCACCCACCTCAGAAAACGAGCACCAGTCAGAACACTACCAGTAAGTGAGGCACTGATGTGTGTTTCTCTTTTATTGTTTGTCCTGTCGTTGTAAAGTAAAAATACAGTGAAACCCCTCTAAACCGGACACCCGCAAGACCAAGTAAACTGTCCGGTTTTAAGAGGTATCTGATTTAGAGGTTATTTTCTGTACTGATTTATAAAAAAGGACTGAAAAATGTCTGGTTTTGGAGGAATTCCGGTTTACAGAGGGTCTAGTTTTGAGAGGTTTCACTGTATAATATATACATGTAGGTATTATTTTTCTGGCAGTGGAAATAGTGTAAATGTTTTTGTTTATCTCAAAGTTAAAAGTTTCTAAAACATCATTTAAGTTGTATGTCAGTGAAACTTATTTGGTTTATAGTTGAACATCCATACATATATGTAGTTGCATCACAACGTGAGAAAAAACAATTCAAATTTTTATTTAATTTTTAAACTTTTTTCGAGAATATCATCTCTGGATGCAACTGCCAGGAACATTGAATAAGTTTATGGTAGGTGAGATTTTAATTCCACAGAATTCCTGTTTTGACATTTCTGTAAGGCTAGAAATTGACAGGGATTGGATAGAAAATGCCTCTCATAATGCACAATATATAAATCATTAAAAAAAGCCAAAAAACCTGGTTTAAAGGGACATTCCCGAGTTTGCTGAAATTTTAAAGATGTTATCGACTAACAGAGACTTTTTAACGATTGTAATTACATATCAAATATATTTTTCTGTATGACATATTCGTGGCTGTATATTAAATGTGTTTTTGATCGTTCTAATATTTGTACTAGGTCAAATTTCATTTTATTTACTAAAAATTTGTTTTTTCGTACGTACGAAATTATTTGAAGACAAACTCCAGTTTGGGCTTCTTACACATATTTTACGACGACCAGAAACACATTGAATATACAGACACTGATATTGTAAACAAGTTAATATATTTAATATGTAAGTTTAATCGTAGAAATATTTTATTAGTCGGAAACATCTTACAATGCAGCAAACTCAGGAATGTCCCTTTAACGGAGAATTGTTTTTGGGGTTTTTTTTTAATCCTGGAACTTTGTACAATTCCAAACACAGAATACCTAGTTTAATTTTATAATTGTTACCTGTACATGTAAACACATAGGGGAACACTTGGTATTGTAAACCAACCTTATTCACTACTACATAAAAATGTGAAATTGGACTGAATGTCAGTAATTTGTAAGTAACGCACTTAATTTCCTAATACTACATAGCTCTGTCTGTGAGATGATGCGTATAAAAGATCCCTTGCTACTAATGGAAAAGTGTAGCAGATTTCCTCTCTCAGACTACATGTATATGTCAGAATTACCAAATGTTTGACATCCAATAGCCGATGATTAATAAATCTGTGCTCTAGTGGTGGTGTTAAACAAAAACCAACTTTAAAACTACACAATTAAATTTCAGTTACATTAATTACAACACATAACGTCATCTCATTGGTTCAGATGTAGCAACGGGAGTTTGTTCATTTTTCAATGAATGTAAAAATTACATTGTCAGGGAACGTCGTTGTCAGGGAACGTCGTATCTGATGACGTCAATTTATATGGGCAAGTTGTCTTACTTAGCATTATTGTTTATGGATAAAAAATAATTCAAAATAATGTATGACGTTTTCCAGATGCTTTTTTCAAAATGGCTTCAGATATTGAGATGAAATTTTTTTTTATAACTGCTACAGATCAAGTTTTATTTTCATGGCAATTTATCCATTTTTGACAGAGTTATGACTCTTGAACTTAGGAAATACAAAAATTTGTTTTCCTGACTTCTTTTTTGAAATGCCTAAAGATACTGAGCTGGAATTTTGTATATATAACTTTATCATGTTCTGTTACAGATATTTAGCTACTTTCATGGCATTTTACCCTTTTTTTACAGAGTTATGGCCCTTGAATTTAAGATATAGAGAATAATACATGAATGGCCGATAGATACCATTTATCTCACAGTGCATTGTTTTAAAATGTATCTTAACGAGCAAAAGTGAGTTTGATACGTTTTTAAACAAGTTACTCTATTTATTCTATTTCTTACATATCCTCAAAAACCAGGTTTTAAGCAAATCTTTATCGACTACAAGATATTTACAACCCTTTGCACTTGTAGCTGACTTACACATCACAGACACATGATTGCCAGGTTAACTATACATCACAGTGTAATCAATTTCCACCGTCCTGGTTTTTTTTAATTGGACGTATGGCATTGATGACCTGGTCATCACCTAGGAGTAGCCAGTCGTAACATTTGAAATTGTTAACACGCATACATGTAAACAAATTTAACAACTATGTTTTATCAAAAATAATCATGGTGTTCTCACCAACAGGTGTGTAAGAAGTATTGTTATAGTTGTACTCTCAGAATGCTTGTTGAAATAACTGTAACATTACTATTTAGACGCAAATTCCATTTGTCTGTAATTTGTTTGCATATGCATACATAACTAATAATGCATGCATATATATATATATATATATATATATACAGAGGCACATTTAAATGGAATCTACTCCTTCCATTTGCATAAAAAGTGATTGCTACAAATTACAGATTACAGACATATGGTATTTGTACCTTTTCGTGTTCCCTTATTTATTTCCATTGGTATATATTTAACTCTTTATCAAATGTTAGACTTTTAGTACAAATTATCCTCATTTTAATGTGTTCCCTTATTTTTTATGGGTCTTTGTTACAGCATGGTCACACTGGGAATTAAGATTTGTGTTTAGCAGTCGCATTGCTTGTTTATAATAATATAATAATAGTTATTATTATGTTAAAAGTAGATTTTTATTTATTTCCTTTTTTTTCTCTCTTTTTTTTTGCTTAAATATATATATTTTTTATTCAATTTGTGTGATGGCCCCTGGCTAACACCCTGTATTATTTGAACAGATTTGTATGTTATTAATAATTCTATCAGAGGAAACAAATGCTTCGATTTTTTCATCATATCATCGGTACAAATAAGGACTGTATACAAATGTAGAGAGAAAAAAACAGAAAAAGATAACACAAAAATATTGGCAATACATTCATAGTACAATTGTTTCAAAATTACGTGTAATTAATTTTTAAAAATCCAAATGAGTGATAGGCAAAGGGCCTACCTATAAAAATATTTGAAAAAATAGAAAGCAATTTAGTTTTATAAAATATTTTTTTTTATTTTCATATGGTACAGGCATCGAAATAAGTCGAGATTGGTCATTCAGGTTACTAAGAAAATCGATTATGGTGCTTCGTTCTCCAAAAAATGGTTTCAACAAAAACACCATTACCTAAATTTTAATCCTGGGCTATTTGTACTGTTAGTCCAGCACAGGGGGTTAGTGGTTAGTGGTTAGTGAGAGTAGTCCAATTTCAAAAGATTTCAAATTGATAACCACCTAGTATCAGGGCTCGAAACAGCCTGTGGCCAGGTAGCAAAATGCAACCAATGTCCCATTTGGGCAACTTAAATATTAAAAAAACAATGGTGTTAGCAGACCTTGCATTTTAAGGTGCGCGGGTGCGATCGCGCACGTACAGCGCACGTAATTTCAGTTTGACGAGTGTGAAAAAACCCCGCACGTTACACTGATCAAACGGCGCACGTAAAATAGATGGGTATATTTATTTCCACTGTTCACAAAAATCAACAGTTTTCATAGCTCATTTAGCTGATAGGAAGGTACTTTTATTAAAAACATGGCAGTGGCTTCCATGCAGTCGTTAAACTGGTATTTCTGTTTGTTGAACAAATCGGGAAATACTGGTTTAATAGACAATTTTGTAGACGTACAAGTCAAAATCCAATCGGAGCTACGCTGCCTATTTTATTTATTTTGGAGAGTGAGTTTTCACTCGCCTTCGCATATTGAGGTGTGCGATTTTTCACTCGCCTATAATTTTCAAAAACCAAGGACTCTGTTAGTCGCCCAAATAATATTATGTGGGCGATCTTTAGAGCTATAACATATGAGCCGCTGTTAATATTTGTATTCCACATTCAAGTCATGCTCGTGGTTCTCTAAGTCTAACCATAATTTGTCAACATCCATTATAATTTATTTTTGACCACCATATATTTTGGTGAGTTTCGAGCTCTGAGTAAGTCACTTCTGTTCTGTTTTGTTTTTATTACATACCCTCAAATTCAGGGTTCGAAACTCGCCAAATCATATGGTGGCCCAAAATATAATAATGCATATTTGGCAAATTATGGTAAGCGAACCACGAGCAGGATTTTATGTGGAATATAAATATTAATAGTGGCTCATACGTTATAGCTCTAAAGAAGATAATATTATTTGGGCAACTAACTCCATTATTTCTTAATATTTAAGTCATCCAAACAGGACACTGGTCGCATTTGACGACCTGAACACTGACCGTTTCGAGCCCTGCAAATTATTTTCTAGCAAGAAAGCCTGGCAACCGTTGGTTTGTAATTTTGTGGTAACCTGTACATGAGTTGACCAGGCTCTCTGCTCAGCTCCACAATAACTTTTTCATCTAGGAACCAGATGGCGCCTACTTGTATTTTTTTTATATATAGATAGTATGAAATGTTTTAGTTGCCAAATGAACAAAACATGGTCGTACATGTATATGTGACAATATCGGTCGCAGTATAGAGGGCTGTATGCTTACAGGGGTTTATTTTTACAATTTAACTTCACACATTTGGCTTTGACTTTAGGAATTTTAGTGTCGTTTTACAAAATAAAAATGGAAATTTTCTGTTTCATTTCAAAAACATCTTATTAAGCTACATGTAAGTTAGAATTTAAAAGAATAATCCTATACATGTATATGTGTTTAATCAAATTAATATATCTATTTTGTATTACGAAACGTTTATTGGGGATGGAAGCGGTGTTATGTATCGTTTACAGAATGTCTTTAGATATTATAATAAAAAATGGAAATTATTTACATTCAAATTGGGACTTTTTTTTTTTTTTACTTCAAAATTGGGAATAGAAAGCATCATAGTCCTTAAAGAATGGTGGGGAATGGTGCCGATGATCGGAGTCTAGAAACATAAGTGATAAAACTCTGGCTTACTTCGATGCCTGGTCGGTCAGATGTTACAATTCGCAAGCATGTTTCTCTCCTGGTGTGACCAGACTGTACACACGTCAAAAGGATGGCCTTAGATAGGTTATCTTAATTGGCAGTGACCAATATCACACCCACAGTGGAGCTGAACGCCCTGGCGATGAAGAGGGGAGAACCGGCGGTCTACAAGCCCCATGAGCCGAGACACTCGCAGTATTACCAGCCGCCCAACTTCGACTACCGGGGGATGTACAATCAACGGTACGTCCAGCACTGGCTTTAGAGTCCCATGTCAAAGTTGCAATAATGTGGGTTCTCGTCAAAAATATTTATTGATTTTTGTCTTTGAAACAAAAAAAACTTATACCTTCAGCTCTATGTCTGTAAAAAATGACAGATAAGAGTAATCAATTTTATCATAAAGTTAACTTAAAAAAGAAAAAAATCTGCCAAAATATTTGTGTATGGCGCCATGCCCGTTTTACCTTCTTGCAGAAACCCTGATTTACTAGCAGTGTTTTTGTTTTGGGGTGGAATCTCAAAGATTGTCACACGCATTAACTTGTGACATCACTTTTTGTATGCATACACTTTCAACACACAAAGTTTACCCAGAATTCTTTGTGGTCAGCTGTCAAAAGAAACAATTTATCTACAATTATTAATTGTTAGTTATGAAAAGATTATTTCTTGGGTTGATTAATTTGTGATAATTTATTACAAATAAATGTGAAAATAACAAAATATTGTAGTTTTGACTTTGAAATGGCACCTTTAATTTAAACGTTGTGTATGGTTGTTACTTTGTCATGTTTTGGTGCTGTTAAATGTCTTAGGAATTCTTCCTGTGAATTGGTCGGTCATCGGATTGATCCTTCTCAGTAGACCCATTTGCAGTTTTGGCTATTTTCCTTTCCAACCAGTGGTCCACAACTGGTGGTATGTGCTGTCCTGTCTGTGGGAAAGTGCATATAAAAGACCCCTTTCTGCTTATCAGAAAGTAGCCTATGTGGCGGCAGCGGGTTTCCTCTAAAAAAATATTTAGAATGACCATACGTTTGACGTCCAATAGCCGATGCTGAGATTAAAATCAATGTGCTCTAGAGGCGTCGTTAAATAAAACAAACTTTATCTTGCATTTAAGCTCTGGGATTGATGCCAATTTAGGGGCAGGGTCTAGTTGGTAGAGTGCTTGCCTGAGGTGCTTGCGTTGTAGGATTGAACCATGTCTTTCGGCCCATTCTCTGATCGAGTTTTTTCCAGTCCTAACCAATACACCAATGTGCTCTAGTGGTGTCGTTAAAGAAAACGTTTTTTTTTTCAAACTGAATAATTTTAACTAAATTGGAAAAAAACTTAAATTAATATTTGCATTTCCTTAATTGTTCAATATAGATCATTTCAACGTTTATATATTTTTATATTATGTGACTTTTCTCGTTTGAAGTTTCACATTCCTGATGTTTCTTGTGTTTTTAAATTCAGCTACCACTATGGTCGGATCCCGAGGACGTTCTACATCTTGTTGAAAGTAGGTCAGCGCGAGTTCATCGGAGACGGGCCGACGCGCCAGGCAGCCCGCCACAGTGCCGCCCAGAAAGCGCTGCGGATCCTGCGCACTCTGAGCATGCCGACCGAGGACGAACGTAAACAGCAGAAAGAGAAGGAAGAAAACGGTTCGTACTCGTTTCTTTTTATTTTCCAGGCCTCCGAGAATTGAAAGGGGTGGGACGTAGCCCAGTGGTAAAGTGTTTGCTTGATGCGCGGTTGGTCTAGGATTGATCCCTGTCGGTGGTCCCATTTGGCTATTTCTTGTTCAGCCAGTGCTCCACAACTGGTGTAACAAAGGCTATGGTATGTGTTATCCTGTTTGTGGGATGGTGCATATAAAAGATCCCATGCTGCTATTCGAAAAGAGTAGCCCATGAAGTGGCGACAGCGTGTTTCCTCGCTATATCTGTGTGGTCCTTAACCATATGTCTGACACCATATAACCGTAAATAAAATGTGTTGGGTGCTTCGTTAAATAAAACATTTCTTTTTTCTTTCTTTCTTACATTGATTACACAAAGGAAGTTAGCATTTGCTTTGACTGGCAACGAACTGTCCATGTTTTGTTTGTTGATAGAATTTCATCCACGCAAAAATAACAAGATTAGTGTTAACAACAACAACTCATTGATTGACATTGGTTTTTTATTAGTCTTTTTGTTTTGTATTTTATTTTTGATCAGTTACTGCGTCAAGTAATTAAATTGCGCCGATACATCAGGCACATTTTTTTCGGATTAATTAATATCATTCTCACATTAATTTCATGATTTACTGTACCATAAAAAGATGTTGGTTTCATGCAGTCTGATTATAACTTGACGATTACTGCGGAATTTTCCACGGTTTTCCAAGACTGATTTGTGATTTTGTTATTTCAGGTGTGAATGAGGATGATGAGTTGAAGTCTGAGATAAGTCTCGTCCACGAAATCGCTCTCAAGCGCAGCATGCCCGTTGACTTTGAGGTACTTCTTCGTTTATAGTCTCCAGCCAGTGCATCACGACTGGTATATCAAAGGCCGTGGTATGTACTACCCTGTCTGTGGGATGGTGCATATAAAAGATCCCTTGCTGCTAATCGAAAAGAGTAGCCCATGAAGTGGCGACAGCGAGTTTCCTCTCATTATCTGTGTGGTCCTTCACCATATGTTTGATGCCATATAACCGTAAATAAAATATGTTGATTGTGTCGTTAAATAAATTATGTTTTTCGTTTTATAGACTATTGGTTTAAACAATATTTATTCCATTGGCCTATATTAATACCTCTCCACTAGACTATGGGAAGAGACGTAGCCCAGTGGTAAAGCACTCGCTTGATGCACGGTCAGTTTGGAGTCGATCCCCGTCAGTGGATCCATTGGGCTATTTCTCGTTCCAGGCAGTGCACCACGACTGGTATATCAAAGGCTGTGGTATATGCTATCCTGTCTGGGATTGTGCATATAAAAGCTACTTTGCTACTAATTGGAAAATGTCGCGGGTTTCCTCTCCAAGACTATATGTCAAAATTACCAAATGTTTGATAGCTGATGATTAATATATCAATGTGCTTTAGTGGTGTTGCTGAACCAAAAAACCCTTATAGAATATAATACTTGTGTGCCTCATAAAACTGCTTAACGACATCATAAGGCTCAGTCCACGACTTCATTTGAGCACAGACACAAAAAGGTTAAAATGAGTAAAGAAAGCAAAATTGAACTACCCACTAATAAACATGGCACATTTCTTAAAGCCGCATACCCTAGTTTCATCCAGCGAAAATAAAATATAATTTGGTTAATCTACAAACCTGTAACACACTTAGATCACGTTTTTTCCAAATGGAGTGAAAAAGCAGGTTTTATATCGATAAATACCATGGGAATCCCCATGTCCCAATTGCTTGAAATAATTTTGAAAGTTAGTATTCTGATGTCACCGGTAGATGTCGCTCGAAGCACAACAATGCCTATGTCACGACAAATTTCACAGAGTGCGCACAGACTTGGGGTGCGTTCTTTTCACCTCTCCTGGACATGTTCCAACTGTTCTGTCCTGGTTGTATCCCCTGTCCAGATATCGTAAGACTTAGCAAAATTATTGGTTATTGGTTCTAAGGGTTTGTAACGTTTTGTATTGAGACACTTACTTATCTGAACTTTATTGTTACTGAAAATGTTCACGAACTGTGAAGAAAAATCTCACAAATGAACAACAAGCAAACGACAACAAATCGGATGTTGATTGGAGTGAACCGTGCACGAGAAAACTAGCCAAACCAAAATGATAACGGTCACGTGGTATACCAATGTCTGACGTTTACACAGGAAGATTCCCTCTAAAAATAGATTGGACCTCGCTTGCTTAACGTTTTTTTCTCGACAGCACGTCTTGTGAAAAAATGCAAAAAATGCATTTCGTGGTTTTACAAACATCAGGATTACCAAAAAACACTTCAGGTGAATGGAAATGTGTATTCTAAATAATAAAATGTAAGTAAAGTGCAATTTTATTTGTGAAAAATGGGGTTTAATAGCGAAAAAACAACGCCGTAATGGTTAACAAATAGCCGTAACTATGGTGTGTCCCTTTAATACCTTTTTTTTTGCCTATGATTTTCAGGCGTATTATGTACATCACTGGTACTGTTGTTAATGGGGCGAGACATAGCCCAGTGGTAAAGCACTCGCTTGATGCTCGGTTGCTTTAGGATTGATCCCCATCAGTGGGCCCCTTGGTCTATTTCTCGCACCAGCCAGTGTACTATGACTGGTACATCAAAGCCCATGGTATGTGCTATCCTATCGATGGGATGATGCATATAAAAGATCCCTTGCTGCTAATTGAAAACAGTAGCCTATGAAGTGGAGACAGCAGGTTTCCTCCCTCAATATCTGTGTGGTCCTTTGCCATATGTCTTGACGCCATATAATCGTAAATAAAATGTGTTGAGTGCGTCGTTAAATAAAACATTTCCTTCCTCTCAATATCTGTGTGGTCCTTTACCATATGTCCGACGCCATATAACTGTAAATAAAATGTGTTAAGTGCGTCGTTAAATAAAACATTTCCTTTCATTTCTTTTGTTAATGTTTTATTCAGGTTACGAAAGAGTCGGGTCCGCCACACATGAAGGTGTTTGTCACCAAGTGCACTGTGGGTGATTTCGTGACAGAGGCGGAAGGGAACAGTAAGAAAATCTCGAAGAAACGTGCTGCAGAGCTGATGTTGGAGAAACTGAAGAAACTCCCACAGCTCTCCATCTCCATGACGAAACCCAAGGTCAAGGCTGCAGCCAACAACAAGAGGAAGAATCGAAATCTAGTGAAGGTTTGTACTCTGTGTGTTGTATAGGAGGAGATATTACAGGAGATATTGACCTGAGCCCCGTTCCACGAAGCGATCTTAGCCCTAAGATCAATTTAAGTGCATAGGGTAGCCATACCCAATTTTTTGTTTGTTAAGTAAACTATTGACAAAATTAATGACTCTTATCATTACTGTTATGATTTTCTTAACCCTGACCTTAGACTTAACCCATTTTGTTTCTGAGGGAGGCCCCCCATGCGCCCTGTTGACTGTTGTTGCATTCTGTTCCATAGTGCAATCCTCCAAAATTATTTTCTGGCAGCAACATTGTTGACAGTAACTGATTCTGGCTGAGTAAGATACAACCGATATCCTACGTAATAAGCAGGGTATATATTTTTAAAGCTGTGTCAATGCTATGATATTGTAAAATACGACGTAGGCTATGGCAAGCACTCACATGATGTGAAGTCAGTCTAGGATTGATCCTCGTCGATGGACGCATTGGGCTATTTCTTGTTCTAACCCGTGTACCACGACTGGTATATCAAAAGTTGTGGTATGTGCTATCCTGTCTGTGGGATGGTGTATATAAAAGATAAATAAATAGCGGATGATTAATAAATCAATAAGCTCTAGTGGTAACATTAAACAAAGCAAACTTTTGAAATATAAATTATCAAAACTTTTATTATTGCACTCTCTTGTCGCTCTTTTAAAAAATTTATGATAATTGTGGAAGGGATCCCTCGCCTGACCTTGCAGAAACTACTGTGTCGTCATTAAAATATTCAACACATAGCCCAGTGGTAAAGCGTTTGCTTGAGGCTCGGTCGGTTTTGGATCGATCCTTGTCGGTAGTCCCATTGGGCTATTTCTCGCTCCAGCCAGTACTCGACAACTGGTGTAACAAAGGCCATGGTGTGTATATCCTGTCTTTGGGATGGTGCATATAAAAGATCCTTTGCTGCTAATTGAAAAGAGTAGCCCATGAAGTGGCGACAGCATGTTTCCTTTCTCAGTATCTGTGTAGTCCTTAACCATATGTCTGACGCCATATAACCGTAAATAAAATGTGTTGAGTGCGTCGTTAAATAAAACATTTCCTTCCTTCATTAAAATATTCCTTTATTTTCCTGTTTCAGCTCTCGGATTCTTTAATCTTACAACAGCAGGCTGTGGGCGCCGATGGAAGTTTGACCACCTCGCCCGACGGAGCCCAAAATCAGGTTAGATTATCTACTGTCAGCTGCTGATGGAAAAATATAGTGGCTTTTAAGTGATGTTCTGGTGATGGTAAAATATTAAAGATTTGTGGAACATTTTATGATAAAATTCCCTACATTAATCGGTCAGTATGCTGTAGTGGTGTCAATAAATAAAACGGGCGTCAACAAACTTTTGATTTTGAAAAGTTTTCTTATAATATCCATGTCTACCTCTGCTGTTTTAATTGCTGAACTCTCCCCTAATGTTTTCAGAAGCTAATTGCCATTAAATTCTTTGCCATGGATTTATTGCTAGTAATTCAATTCATTGCCATTGGTTTAAAAATATTTTTTGCTTATCTTTTTTGAAGAACCAAAAGCCTGATTCGAATTTTGGGCTGGGAATGAACCCGATCAGCCTGCTCATACAGATCATGCAGGCGCACAAGAAGAAGGAGCCGGTGTATTCACTAGTCGCAGAGCGCGGGCTGCCGCGCAGGAGAGAGTTCGTCATTCAGGTACGAAATAACTTAGATTACATGTCACTGTATGAGTTGTTAGTCACAGGAGAGAGTTCGTCATTCAGGTACGAAATAACTTAGATTACATGTCACTGTATGAGTTGTCAGTCACAGGAGAGAGTTCGTCATTCAGGTACGAAATAACTTAGATTACATGTCACTGTATGAGTTGTCAGTCACAGGAGAGAGTTCGTCATTCAGGTACGAAATAACTTAGATTACATGTCACTGTATGAGTTGTTAGTCACAGGAGAGAGTTCGTCATTCAGGTACGAAATAACTTAGATTACATGTCACTGTATGAGTTGTTAGTCACAGGAGAGAGTTCGTCATTCAGGTACGAAATAACTTAGATTACATGTCACTGTATGAGTTGTTAGTCACAGGAGAGAGTTCGTCATTCAGGTACGAAATAACTTAGATTACATGTCACTGTATGAGTTGTTAGTCACAGGAGAGAGTTCGTCATTCAGGTACGAAATAACTTAGATTACATGTCACTGTATGAGTTGTTAGTCACAGGAGAGAGTTCGTCATTCAGGTACGAAATAACTTAGATTACATGTCACTGTATGAGTTGTTAGTCACAGGAGAGAGTTCGTCATTCAGGTACGAAATAACTTAGATTACATGTCACTGTATGAGTTGTTAGTCACAGGAGAGAGTTTGTTATCAATTATTAAATTAGGTACAAGTTTCCTCTCTTCTCTCTCTACCCCCCTCTCTCTCTGTCCCTCCCTCCCTCCATTCCCCCCTCTCTCTCTCTCTCTCTCTCTCTCTCTCTCTCTCTCTCTCTCTCTCTCTCTCTCTCTCTCTCTCTCTCTCTCTCTCTCTCTCTCTCTCTCTCTCTCTCTCTCCCTCCCTCCCTCCCTCCCTCCCTCCCTCTCCCACTTGCTATCTCGTTTTCTGCATTTGCCTTTATGAATAATGGCATTATGTTGGACACCAACTTAACTGTAGTTTAAAGTGTGCTGAGGTGCTGTTAACTCAAATATTTCATTCTTGTCTCAGGTTCAGGTTGAAGACAAGTCGTGTACAGGTGTGGGACCCAACAAGAAACTGGCTAAACGTAACGCAGCGGAGGCGATGCTACACCTGCTCGGGTTTAGCCGGCCGTCTCCGCAGCCAGCCAAGTCTGCCATCAAGACTAACGCTAGTCCTGATGTGAGTCCCGTTTAAACCTTATTTAATATTTTTTTACTAACGCAAGTCCTGATGTGAGTCCCGGTTAAACATCATTTAATATCTTTTACTAAAGCTAGCCCTGATGTAAGTCCCAGTTAATCGTTTTACTAACGCTAGTCATAATGTGAATCCCAGTTAATCATTTAATAGTTTTTTTTATCAACGCTGGTCCTGATGTGAGTTCCAGTTAAACATCATTTGATGTCTTTTTACTAACGCTAGTCCTGATGTGATTCCCGGTTAAACATCATTTAATATCTTTTTACTAATGCTAGCCCTGATGTGAGTCCCAGTTAAATCTTTTTACTTATGCTAGTCCTGATGTGAGTTCTGGTTAAACATCATTTGATAACTTTTTACTAACACTAGTCCTGATATGAGTCC
Organism: Gigantopelta aegis; assembly: GCF_016097555.1. Classification (NCBI taxonomy): domain Eukaryota; kingdom Metazoa; phylum Mollusca; class Gastropoda; order Neomphalida; family Peltospiridae; genus Gigantopelta; species Gigantopelta aegis. Next base: position 38,707,416 of record NC_054705.1, on the reverse strand, counting down.
AAGTTAAACATCATTTAATTAATATCTTTTATAACGCTAGTCCTGATATGAGTCCCGGTTAAACATCATTTAATATCTATTTAATAATGCTAGTCCTGATGTGAGTTCCAGTTAAACATCATTTAATATCTTTTTGCTAATGCTAGTCCTCGTGTGAGTCCCCGGTTAAACATTTTAGTCCCCTACCGATCCAACCAGAGGGGACTATAGGTTTTATCTCCGTCCCGTCTGTCTGTCTGTCTTGTCTATTCATCCGCCTGTCCCACATAAAGTTTTTCAGATGGTTATTTTTAGAATGCCTTGAGATATTGAGCTGAAATTTTAGTTTTTGGCTTTATCATGTACTGTTACAGATCAAGCTTGACTTTTCATAGCAATTTAACAATTCTTGACGGAGTTATGGCCCTTGAACTTAGAGATACAAAACATTTGTAGATTCGGCAGTAATCTCAGAATCTTTTAACTAACACTAGTCCTGAGGTGAGTCCCAGTTAGAAATTATTTAATATCTGTTTACTAACTCTAGTCCTGACGTGAGTCCCAGTTTAATCTTTTTATTAATGCTAGTCCTGATATGAGTCCCAGTTAAACATTATTTTATCTCCCTTTTTTTTTGTTACTATCAACGCTAGTCCTGATGTTAGTCCCAGTTATATCTTTTTATTCATGCTAGTCCTGATGTGAATCCCAGATAAATCGTTTTACTAACGCTAATCCCGATGTGAATCCCAGTTCAATCTTTTACCAACGCTAGTCCTGATGTGAGTGCCAGTTAAATCTTTTTACTAATGCTAGTCCTGATGTGAGTCCCAGTTAAATCTTTTTACTAACACTAGTCATGATGTGAGTCCCAGTTAAACATTATTGTATTAACGCTAATCCTAATGTGAGTCCCAGTTAATCATCATTTAATAGTTTTTTTTACTAATGCTAGTCCTAATTTGAGTCCTACTTAAACATCATTTAATATCTGTTTACTAACGCTGGTCCTGATGTGAGTTCCGGTTAAACATTTAATAACTTTTTACTCACGCTTGTCCTGATGAGAGTCCCAGTTAAACATTATTTAAACTCCTTTTTTGTACTATGAGTAGTCCTGATGTGAGTCCCAGTTCATAGATCTGTGTTATTAGTTTTAAATTAGATATAGCTTTGCCAGTTTACACTATTGAATCAAAAACTGTCGGTGAAAGTAGCTTTTACAAAAGAACGTTTTTGATGTACACCTACATGGGCGACCTAAAGGCTATGATTTTTGTTTTTATCTCCCGCAAAAATTATTTTTATTCTCTTGATTTATTTCAGGTCGGAACTGGTGACAAGAAGGTGACATTTGTTGACAATAGCACAGAAAATAATGGGGGTATTTATTTACTTCTCATCTTCTTTTCAAGATTATATATTATTAGTTGGTATGTTAGACGCGTCAGTTTAGTATAGGGGCAGGATGTAACCCAGTGGTAAAGTGTTTGTCTGATATGCGATCGGTCTAGGATCGATCCCCGTCGGAGGGCCCATTGGGCTATTTCTCGTTCCAGCTAGTGCACCATGACTGGTATATCAAAGTCCGTGGTATGAGCTATCCTGTCTATGGGATCATTCATATAAAAGATCCCTTGCTACTAATGAAACAAATATAGCAGGTTTCCTCTCTAAGACCATATGTCAGAATTAGCAAATGTTTGACATCCAATAGCCGATGATCAATAAATCAATGTGCTGTAGTGGTGTCGTTAAAACAAACTTTAATTTGTAGTCATTTGAAATCCCAAAGTGGCTTAGCTAGCCAATTACCATTGATTGGATAATGAGTTATCTCCCCTTTTTTCAAGATTACACATGCTTAAAGGGACATTCCTGAGTTTGCTGCATTTTTAAAGATGGTATCGACTAACAGAAACTTTTTAACGATTGTAATTATAATGTACATATCAAATATATTTTTTTTTGCATAAAATATTAGTGGCTGTATATTAAACATGTTTCTGATTGTTCTAATATTTGTACTATGTTAAATTTTATTTTATTTCCTAATATATATTTTTCATACATACGAAATTATTTAAAGACAAAATCCCATTTGGGCTTCTTACAAATATTAAGACAACCAGAAACATATTGAATATACAGACACTGATATTCTAAACAAGAAAATATATGTAATATGTAAGTTTAATCGTAGAAATATTTTATTAGTCGGAAACATCTTACAATGCAACAAACTCAGTAATGTCCCTTTAAATAGTATGATAAATGTATTCCAAAACACTGGTGCTGAATTTATAATTAAAGGGACAGTCCTGAGTTTACAACCATTGTAAAATGTTCCTGGCGAATAGAGCCTTTTCGATGACGTAACATACAAATTAAATACATTTTCTTATTTAGAATATCAGTGTCTGTATTTACAAGGTGTTTGTTATTAGCCTAATGCCTGTAGTAGCCCAAACCAGATTTTACCTACCAATGATTTCGTATATACGAAAGAAAAAAAATATATCACAAATAAAATTAAAAACTGAGTGCTACAAACATTAGTATACCACCGCAAACATATACAGACACTGGTATTCTAAACTAGAAAATGTATTTAGTATGAAATAGTAGTGGCCAACAAGGCTGTGTTATTGCAAACGTCTTACAATGGCTGCAAACTCTGGACAGTCCCTTTAATTCCATCACCAAATTAAATGGCTGAATGTATAACGTTTTTTGTTTACTTTTAAAAGCTCTATCACAAATCACTTGATGACTGGTTTATAATATCCTGGATCATTGTTGATAGTGGTAACCATATTTAACTCAGAATGGAGGTGGGGGTAGTAATGGGTGCAGCTTTAAATAAATTTTTAATAAAGAAAGAAAGTTCGCATATGAATCTTGAACAGTGAAATCAAAGTTCTGTTGGTTTCCATTTTCAGTCTGGCTAAAAGTTATGGGTTTTCCACTTTCGGTTTGGCAAGAGTCCGCTTAGCTTTTTTATCTTTCATCTGATGTTTGTTTTGTTTTTCTGTGTCGACAGCTCTGGGAGGTTTGAACATGAAGACTGGCCGCCAGCTTGTACCGGGCCTGTTGTTGATTCCCCAGTCTGGAATCGGAGCCGGTGAGTCTTTAAATGGAGATTATTACATGATCTTGTGTGTTGTACTGATTTTACGAAACGAGTGTCAGGATTTTTGTATTGCCTGAGTGAGAGCGATGGTAATACATGAATCCCTGACACAAGTAAAATCGGTACAATTCAAATGCAAGTTTAATAATTTCTTTATTATCCTCATTATTCATATTATTATTTTTATTAATAACAAGGACCATCTCAAAATGTTTCAAACGTAACTAGAAGGAGACGACAAAAGAGACATCATTTTCAGAAATGACGTCATTTCGGTAAGCTAAAACTGAGGAAGCCGCATTTATGATGTCGCTTATGAAGTTATGATGTTGCTTCCCAAAACTACGTCAATTGTTGTACACGTGTAATCATTATGACACGTGTCATACTGGTTATATTTCCCTTCCTATTTTGAGGATAACTATGAGGATAGAAACAACTTAATGACAAGAAGTATAACCACATGCAGGGCTTACGCTGTCTTTAGCCAGTTCACCAAGTGCAACAAAAAGTTCAATTTGGCAAAGATGTTATTACCAATTCACCAAAAAGCTAATTCGAAAAACGTGTCGTTTGTAGGTGTATAGCAATTTTAAAAAATAATTCTGTTTAGATAAATATTACTTGAATTTGCCTAATACACCTAGAGGATACTCCACAAGTGTCTTGTGATATCATAATTTATCGGCACAGCGCTAAACCTTGGCACTCATTGATAAAAGTATAAATATCCTCAGCAAGCCATGTATTTCATACATAGGTTTAGTGCTAAAACATACACAGTGAAGTAACAAAAGAAGCGATCTCGTAGGAGAATATCGCAGGAGATATTGCAAATTATAGTGCCAGTAATATCTCATACAAAAGCCTTTAATGGATGATAAACAGCAATATCAAGAATTCCTGATTTTCAGAAGCAATAATATAAATCTTATACTTTTGTTTGTATAAAATTTGAAATCCTGAAGTGAGCTTACTTGTTTTAAATGTTTGGAAGTGTTGTTGAACTAATATTCCTTTCTTTTCGTCCCGTGTAGCGGTGCCCGGGCTTCGACCAGAACAACAGCTACAAGATCTGGCGACGAGACATCAAATAGATGTACATTTTGAGGAATCGGCAAAGGTGAACTTTAACCCTTAACCCTTTTAATGTCTGGGGACATAGTCCAGTGCTAAAGTGTCCACCCGATATGTGGTCGGTCTAGGACCGATCGTCGTCAGTGGACCCATTGAGCTATTTCTTGTTTTTTGGCTAGTGTGCCACAACAGGCAGGAGCACTTGTGGTTCTATTGAAATTTGAATTTCCCATAGGATTAAGTCCAAAATGTAAAGATTGTGCAGTTTCCATAAGATAATTTGGAACGGTTCATCGAAAAGAAATAGGGGAGGGACGTAGCCCAGTGGTAAAGCGCTTGCTCGATGCGCGGGCGGTCTAGGGTCGATCCTTGTCGGTGGGCCCATTGGGCTATTACTCGTTCCAGCCAGTGCACCACGACTGGTATATCAAAGGCTGTGGTATGTACTATCCTATCTGTGGGATGGTGCATATAAAAGATCCCTTGCCGCTAATCGAAAAGAGTAGCTTATGAAGTGGCGACAGCAGGTTTCCTCTCAATATCTGTGGGGTCCTTAACCATATGTCTGATGCCATATAACCATAAATAAAATGTGTTGAGCGCGTCGTTAAATAAAACATTTCTTTTTTTTTCTTTCGAAAAGAAATGGAGCTATTTGAGTAGTTTTCACTTAGTTTGCCAATTTGTAGCTCATAACTAAATTTGTTCCAGTGTACGCCCTTATATAGTATTCTACATATTACTACAGTAAAACTTCCATCAGTAGTACAGTGAAACCTCTCAATACCAGACCCTCTGTAAACCGGACATTTTTCAAAGTCCCTTTTTAAAAACCAGTACACAATTGAACCTCTCTAAACTGGATCCCTCTTAATACTGGACATTTTTATTGGTCTCTAGGGTGTACGGTTTACAGGGGTTTCACTGTACGTATGTAAATAAATATATAAATGATGTGAGTGTATTTTGGGGTTTTTTATGGGGTTTTTCTGGTGTTTTTTTCTTTTATATTATAAGTTATATTTTAATTAACGTGAATTAGTATAATACAGACAGTTTCATTGTTTAGTTTTTTTAACGACACCACTAGAACACATTGATTTACACGTGAATGTATGGGTGTTTTTGGGTGTTTTTTTTATAAGTTATATTTTAATTAACGTGAATTAGTATAATACAGACAATTTCTTTGTTTTGTTTAGCGACACCACTAGAACACATTGATTTACATGTGAATGTATGGGTGTTTTTTGGTGGGTTTTTTATAAGTTATATTTTAATTAACGTGAATTAGTATAATACGGACAGTTTCTTTGTTTTGTTTTTTTAACGACACCACTAGAACACATTGATTTACACGTGAGTGTATGTTAATTGTATTTCAGAACCAGACGGTGTATGTGACAAGTGTGTCCCTGCGCACAAGTCCTCCACAGATGGTTCATGGAACGGGGGTGACGCTTGATGCTTCCCGTGACGCAGCCGCCTTGTCGGCCATTAAAGTCTTCACAGACATGGGCCTTGCCGGGATGAAGGACGAGAAAATGGCAGGCGACGGGTTAGTGTAATTTGTGTACACCATTGTTCATGTTATTGACGCTAACCCTCGTTACTGATAGTGTAAAATATTTTGAGCTATTGTAGCAGATTTGTGCTAATGAGAAATTTTATATATATATATATATATCTATATCTATATATACTACTCAAAAGAATTTAAGGGTCAAAAATTTATAACCAAATAAGTTTCAGAGTGTATTAGATTGATGATGTAAACTACACCAAATTTTTTATTTAGTTCCATATTTACAAAAAACCACAAATAAACATCACTGTATACAAGAAAGTCACATGACATGCTGTCAAAGTTGAAGGTTGTCAAACATGGATTTTACACATTAGAACATTCGTTTAATAGTGTGTGAATCCACCCCTGGCGCGAATACACTCGACACATCGTTGCCTCATGCTGTTGATCAGACGTCCGAAGAACTCTTGGGGAATGGCCTGCCACTCCGCCATAAGAAGTTGACCCAGATCATGAAGGTTGGCCGGAGGGGCATGGTTATCCCGAACTCTCCTGCCTAATTCGTCCCAGGCGTGCTCTATTGGGGCCAAGTCAGGCGAATATGCTGGCCAATCCATCCTGGCGATACCTTGTTGTCTGAGAAAGTCCGTTATCACCCTGGCGCGGTGGGGTCTGGTATTGTCATCCTGCAGAACTGCCCCGCCGCCAATCTGCTGAAGGCCTGGGAGAACCAACGGCCGGATAATCTCATTCAGATAGCAGATTCCATTCAGATTGCCATCTACCACATAGAGGGGGGTCCTGTGGTGGATAGAGATGCCTCCCCACACCATGACGCTGCCACCACCGAACCGGTGACGTTGTCTAACGTTAACGTCAGTGAAGCGCTCCCCAGGACGTCTGTAGACACGAACCCGACCGTCGTTGAACTGGAGACTAAACCTGGACTCATAAGTGAACATCACTCGACCCCACTGAACACGTTGCCACCGCAGATGAAGCGTGCACCAGTGACGTCTGGCCGTTCTGTGACGTGGTTGGAGTGGCGGTCGAACAGCCTGGCGACGGCAGCGTAGATTATTGGCTCTCAGACGATTGCGTATGGTTTGATCAGACACTCGAGTTCCAGTCGCAGCCCGCAGATTGTCATGTAATCGGCGTGCAGTGGTTGTGCGTTGACGTAGAGCCATATTGGTGATGTAGCGGTCCTCTCTATTTGTAGTGCTTCGGGGTCTTCCCGAACGTGGACGATTTCGAACAGAATTCGTTGCTTGGTACCGTTGCCACAGTCGGCCAACGACACTCTGACTGACACCAAGTCTCAGAGCAACATTTCTTTGCGTATTGCCATCCTGAAACCAAGCAATAGCCCTTCCTTGATCTTCGATAGTCAGTTGAAGTCGTACCATTGTCGAATTTGGAGTGTGCACCGTACACGAACGCAAGCTCCAATTATACGGAAATTCAACATTGGGAACATGGAATACACGTGCAAAGCGTGCAAATGAAGCACTTTGTGAAAAAGCAAGTTATGGACACTTAGCAGACCTTTCGCTTTCGCCCTAATTTACGTGCAAATGTAAGCATGTTTTCGCCATTAGAACTAGTCGACAGTGTCAATGACAGTGGATTTTAATTCATTTATGGGTTGCTTAGACCCACTTTCGTCAAAATGGAACAGTACCATGCGTGAAATTATGGTCTAGCTAATATAATTGACATTCAGAAAATAATGTCGAAAATATCGTCTGACCCTTAAATTCTTTTGAGTAGTATATATCTATATCTATCTATATCTATATAGATATATATATTTATTTATTTATTTATTACACACATACATATACAGTGAAACTCTCCTAAACCGGACACCCTATGGACCAAGTAAAAAGTCTGGCTTTTAGAGGTATCCTGTTTAGAGAGGTTCTCTTCTGCACAGATATTTAAAAAGGGGCCCTGAAAAATGTCCGGTTTTGAGGGAATTCCGGTCTAGTTTTAAGAGGTTTCACTGTATATATTTTTCTGGGAAATGTGACTTAACACCACCCACTAAAAATAAAACCCAAAACAAACCCACAACTTTATTTACAACAGGCTGGAACTCCCCTTGCATAAATTTCTGTGCAGATTTTTCTTTTGCCTTTAACTTACACTTACTTCTAAGTTTAAATCAAAATTATAATTTGAATTTCGGCAAAACCGAGTCGTCATGGTATTCATAGAAGTTTGAAATACATTTCATGTGAAACACAGAAGGTACTGGTTGTTTAACTACACCACTAGAGTGCATTGATTAATCATCGTGGTATTCATAAAAGTTCGGAATACATTTCATGTGAAATGCAGAAGGTACTGGTTGTTTAACTACACCACTAGAGTGCATTGATTAGTCATCGTGGTATTCATAGAAGTTCGAAATACATTTCATGTGAAACGCAGAAGGTACTGGTTGTTTAACTACACCACTAGAGTGCATTGATTAGTCATCGTGGTATTCACAGAAGTTCGAAATACATTTCATGTGAAACGCAGAAGGTACTGGTTGTTTAACTACACCACTAGAGTGCATTGATTAGTCATCGTGGTATTCACAGAAGTTTGAAATACATTTCATGTGAAACGCAGAAGGTACTGGTTGTTTAACTACACCACTAGAGTGCATTGATTAGTTGTGGTATTCATAGAAGTTCGAAATACATTTCATGTGAAACGCAGAAAGTACTGGTTGTTTAACTACACCACTAGAGTGCATTGATTAGTCATCGTGGTATTCATAGAAGTTCGAAATACATTTCATGTGAAACGCAGACGGTACAGGTTGTTTAACTACACCACTAGAGTGCATTGATTAGTCGTGGTATTCATAGAAGTTCGAAATACATTTCATGTGAAACGCAGAAGGTACTGGTTGTTTAACTACACCACTAGAGTGCATTGATTAGTTGTGGTATTAATAGAAGTTCGAAATACATTTCATGTGAAACGCAGAAAGTACTGGTTGTTTAACTACACCACTAGAGTGCATTGATTAGTCATCGTGGTATTCATAGAAGTTCGAAATACATTTCATGTGAAACGCAGACGGTACTGGTTGTTTAACTACACCACTAGAGTGCATTGATTAGTCGTATTCATAGAAGTTCGAAATACATTTCATGTGAAACGCAGAAGGTACTGGTTGTTTAACTACACCACTAGAGTGCATTGATTGATTAATTAATCATCAGCTGTTGGATGTCAGTTATTTTGTCATTCTCACATGAAATCTACAGAGGAAATACTCTACATTTCTCCTTTCGCGGCGTCAGACTTTTTATATGCACTTTCCCCACAGACAGGACAGCACATACCACGATCTTTGATACACCAGTCATGCACTGGTTGAGTAAAAAAACCCACCAAAATAATAAAAATAAATAAAATTAATATACTCTAGTGTTGTCATTAAAGAAAACAAACTTTATAAACATTCTTTCCTTTCTTTGTTGTTGCAGGCACCATGTGAAAGCTGACATGACCAACATCGGACCACACCCCACAATGGCCGGCGCTGCCGCCCACTTGAGCAAAATAGGATAAACACTGAACACCATGACCTAAACTGTTGTCCTTGATCTGCTGTTATATTGTGGAGTTTATTTCGAGTTACTTGGGGTTAGTGGGGAGGTGAGGGGAGTAAATAGAACTGAATCTATAATGCTGGGCATACACCTACCGACAAGCCGGTTGTGTTGCGTCGGTACTATCGCTGACTCGTGACTTGGCTGGTTTTCAGTGGTAGGTCTATGTTGCTTGTGTAGCGAAGTATGTAGGGTTATGAAGGTCTAGACTGTGATGAGTGAAGGATTTAGTGGGGTTTGGGTCATGCTTCCCTGGAAAATATATTTAAAAAAAAAAGAAAATTAACTTTGAGCTTGGGACAATTTCCGCCCCACCCCCATCCACCCCTGCACACATCATCACATGCCTGTGTTTGTTGAGAGCACATTTTCTGACAACTGCCAACTTGATCATTGAGTTCACGTTTATCAGCAGGTGTATGCCAAGCATTAGTTCTGGGAATAATTTGTAAATCGGTACCAAAATTTGACAACTTGCAACTGTGATAAAGCATATCCATGATAAATTGAGTGCAATGGGAATTTTTGTAATAAAATTTGTAGCACAAAATCATAGGAAACAAAAATTGGTATTGTATATCAAAATGAAACAAATTATTCCCAGCAGATTCTGTTCTATATTATTAAATCTAAATTGAAAGCTGCTAACCCTCGTTATTAGACAGTGTACATTATTAGACAGTGTACGTTATTAGACAGTGTACGTTATTAGACAGTGTACATTATTTACACCTTTTGTTTTAAATTAGTGATTAAATATTTTTGGCTATTACACTGTTTGACCACTAATTCGAACATTACTTGCACGTTTTTTTCTAAATTATCGATCTTGGCCAATCTAACGTGTTTAAAGAGACATACCCTAGTTTTTAAACACTTAACGCATATTTTTGACTATTATAACCCTTTTTGATGACTTAAATCATACTTTACTTAGATTTTATTGTTTAGATTATCAATTTCCGTACATTCGAAGTGTTTTTGTTTATCCTGGTGTTTTTAATATCAAAAAATGCATTTCTCATATTTTTAAAAACGCACGTGCGTCTGAGAAGTAACAGTTATGGGAGTCGAGTTTTAGTCTATTTTTAGAGGGTATTTCACCATTTCAAAGTCAGAGACTAATGTTTCAGTCAATTGTAACTTTATTCAGATGTGTTACAGGTTTGTAGATTAACTAAACTTAGTGTTGAATTTCACGGGTTGAAACTGGGGTCTGTCCCTTTAAGGTCATCTTGGTGTTTGTAACGGCTGAAAATTAAATTTATGTATAATGAAAAAGGTACAGGTACATAACGTAAGAAAGTGGGATCAGCAGCTTTAAGACAATTTATTGTTAAATGGGGATATCTGCAATGTAGCAGCAGTCAAATGTTACCCTTCTTCTGAGTGGTGAAAAAACACTAAACAAATGTTTTATTACTGTGCTTTTTATAAACTCTTTTTGTTTGACCCTTTGTCAAATCAGGACAGATTTGTCAATAATGTTTACATAAAATTAAAAAAGAAACTGAGGATAAATGTTGTACTTGATAACATGACTAAATCATGGCTAGTTCGTTGTTGTTTTTTAAAATAATATAAACAAAGGTAGATGTGACTTCCTCATTTTTACTTTTCTTTTTGTACATTCATCTGACCTTTGACCTATGAATAGGATGCCCTTGACTCGTTGGAAGATTTCAGCCATTATATTGGATGTCGGGATGTTAGGACCAGTCTATGTCATAGGGGATAGAGGTCAGGAAAGTGTCATGAAAACGGACAACAATCCAAGTTTCCTTCCATTTTTACAACGGAAAAAAAAAACATTTATAAAAAGAAAATGTTTGTTCACAGTAATGAAATGGATATTTTGTTTAGTTTTTTTACATTAAGAAAAAGGGCAAAAACCCGCATACTTGTAAAAGTTAGTGTGCTATTGTTTGCAAAGTAAATTTGTCTAATATGATAATTTGTTTTGCTGCAGCCTTAACTACGTGATAATTTTTTACTTTTTTCATTGCATTTTATCAAATAGATAAAAAAAAAATGTGCATACAAATCATGTAATTCCTGTAAATTAACCTCCTCGGTTGTTTGCTGTTTCTAATATTAGAATAGTAAAGTTAAGCAAATTTTTAATGTTTAATGAAGATTTTTTTTCACCAAGGCTAATCAGCTATTCATCATGTTTAAAAGAGTAAAATGTATTTTGTGTTAGTTTGTGCAAGATTGGCTGCAATAATGAATGTATAAGAATACATTCTAAGATGAACTTCACCAAGTATACCTTTAATACCTACTTGTGTTTAATACCCATTTCAGTTGTGAATGTATGGAGGCAAAACCCATGCTCCGGTTCCAGGACAGATTTCTGGCTGTCCAGAGACCGGTCCCGGGACAGACATGCTTGAAGCCTCAGTGGTATATGAGCATATTTTAAAATTACTTAACTTGACCCATACTCCAGCATATTCCATAATTATACTATAACAAAAAAACGTTTAGCAATTTGGTACATTGTAATACTGCATCATACTGTAACCCTTTCAGTTACCAGTGCACTACGACTGGTATATCAAAGGCCGTGATATGTGCTATCCTGTCTGTGGGATGGTGCATATAAAAAGATCCCTTGGTACTAATGAAAAAATTTAGCAGGTTTCCTCTAAGACGATATGTAAAAGTTACCGAATGTTTAACATCCAATAGCCGATGATTAATGAATCAATGTGCTCTAGTGGTGTCGTTAAACAAAACAAACATTTTTGTACTTTAACCCTAAACCGGACGCTACATTAAATGATATGACAGTTACTTATATGGTTTTCCTTTTACTTTTACTCAAAAATGTTACATCATTTAAATCCAGTGTCGGATTTAATTTTGAAAGTAACAAATTTTCTTTTATTTAAGCACAAAGAACATATACCAGATTGCTAATATATATATTTGTTTTAGTATGTTCCTGGAATTAACAAAAAAAACACAACGTATATTCAGTCAGGGCTAATTAGGGCACTCGCCAAATTAGCCAGTTGCAAAATTTTCAAAACAATTGGCGAATTTTATTTTCATTTGGTAAATACATTTCATATAATCCTTGTTATTTTATTAGAAAATAACTTGGTTTTTACAATTTTTGAAGTTTAAATAGATGATTTTACGAAGGTTTCTGCTCACCCAGAGCTTGGCCTGTCAGTCCCAGATTTTCTACAGTCTGCTAAGTGACTCGTTCACAATTGATTGCTAATATATTAGATAATTATCTGAATTTGAAAAAAAATGAGTTCTTTTTAATAGATGATGAATAATGAATGTTGGACTAGACACTTTTTGGATTTTCTGAGATTGGTATTCAGGAAATATAAATGGATTTTCATGAGTTTTGTTTATAGTAAAATGTGTATTGGATTTCTGCATTTCTCCTTTCTCTGCCCTGCATTGAAACAAAACAAACAACAGCAACAACAACATATTGAGTAGGTATTAAAGGTAAAGAGATTCTGGTGAACCTGTCAATTACATGTAGCTTGCTATAAGCGGAGGACTATCGATCTACTGGATAACATCCTTTAAGATCCATTTCCACTTATTATAAGTGTTTTTCTATGTGTTTTTTTGATTTTTATACATAGTTAAACGGCTGGCAAATATTTTGAGCCGAATTTACAAAAGCCTGTTTTTAACTTGCATGCGTATATATTAGGCCTCTGCAAAGCTTCGTATATTCGATTCGATTCGAAATCGTTGCGAAGCTTCGATTCGATTCGATTTGGTTCGATTTTTGTGTATTCAGAATTTTGAATATTGCAAAGGGACATTCCTGAGTTTGCTGCAATTTTTAAGATATTGTCGACTAACAGAGACTTTTTTAACAGTTGCATAGCAAATATATTTTTTCTGCATAAAATATTAGTGGCTGTATATTAAATGTGTTTCTGATCATTCTACTATTTGTACTAGATTAAATTTCATTTTATTTAAATAAAATTTTATTTCCTAAAATATATTTTTTCGTACGTACAAAATTATTTGAAGACAAAATCCAGTTTGGGCTTCTTACAAATATTAAGACGACCAGAAACACAGTGATATTCTAAGCAAGAAAATATATTTAATATTTAAGTTTAATCGTAGAAATATTTTATTTTTCGGAAACATCTTACAATGCAGCAAATTCGGGAATGTCCCTTTAATTAACCTAGTGTTAATTTAACTATGGTTTGAATAACCGGACCCTGCATTTAAGAAACTCTGGCTTCATAAATTCGGCATACAATATTTAGCACTTTAGTAATATTTTCAGTTTGGTAAACGCAGGTGGATTGTGCGAAAGTCTCGTTAAAAGTTCATCAACCACGATTTTAACCATTGGCTGAACAAAATGAAAAGGCTACGTAAAACACTTTAGATTGCTACAAAAAGCTGTTTCAAAATTGATTTGTAACAACATTTGTATCATTATCGAGTATGTACTTCATTATTTTCTGTAATATATTGGATGATTTGATTTTTAAGGCCTGACTGAAATAATTCAATCTTGTCAAAAGAAAATCATTGAAAATTTAAAGAAAGGAAGGAATTGATCTTGTAGTTTGATGTGTGACTGAAAAAGCAATACATTTTGTTAAGAAAACAAATGTGTTTGAAAGATAAGAAATTTTATCGCCAACACAAAGCCAAAAACATCTGTTGATAGGTAAATGTGTAGGGCGGGATTTACAAAGCCTGTTTATGACTTACACGCGTGTAACTACATATACATACATTGACAATGCTTAAACACCGGCGTTTAAGAAAAAACAGGCTTCGTAAATTCGGCCCCCAAATGTTTTAACACGAAGCACGAAATGGTGTCAGGACATGATAATTGTTGTAATTGAACAACAATTTTTTTTTTTTTTTTTTTTTGTGGTAGCTGAAAGCAAAACATCTTATTTTATTAAAAAATATAATTATTGTGTTATGATACAGATGTATCTTGTTGTGATTTACTATATGACTGATTTTATGCTTCAGTATGAATTCCAATTAATGATATTTTGATTCTGTAGTAGTGTTTTCAGCAAGGAATCTTTTATGTTCACTTTTACCACAAACAGGATAGCACATACCACAGCCTTTGATATATCAGTCGTGGTGCACTGGCTGGAATGATGTAACAATGGCTCCTTGGTGTCTAGCATTTGGTTATCTTAACAGTTTACGAAGACCAAAAGAGATAAAAAAAAAGAAAAAAAGTTTGTTTTGTTTAACGACACCACTAGAGCACATTGATATATTAATCATCGGCTACTGGATGTCAAACATTTGGTAATTTTAACATATAGTCTTAGAGAAGAAACTGGCTACATTTTTCCATTAGCTGCAAGGGATCTTTTTATATGCACCATTCCACAGACAGGATAGCACATACCATGGCATTTGATATACCATTCGTGGTGCACTGACTGGAACAAGAAATGACCAAATGGGCTCACTGACTGGGATCGATCCTAGACCGACCGCGCATCAGTCAAACGCTTTAGCACTCAGCTACGTCCCTACTTCCCCTTTAAGGGATATAATCACAAAAATAATTTAACATTTATAAATGTATGAATGAATCGTCCCCTCGTAGGGTTTTTTAACCCATGATGTACCTGTAGTCGGTCCGTCCCATCATTCTATTAAAAAGTTTTTTTTGTGTAAATAATTTCAATTTGGTTTGATGTAAGAAAAAGCATAAAAGTGTTTTGGAAATACAATCTGTGTGTGCAATTTACAAATCAGTCAGCTCCGAAATAAGTATGAACAAATAATGCAGTCCCTGTAAGTGCATTTTAGACGGTTCAGATTTACGAGAGTCATCATAAAAAGTGGGCGTCATACCCATACCTGCCCTCTTTCTGCAAAGACGGTCCGAAACAGTGCCACGATATCCCTGAGGCTGACTAAGCTGAAGCCTAGGGGCCCATCAAAAGCAGGAGCCCAATGCAACCTTTTTTTTTTCTTTTAGTGTTAAATGTTAACACTATGTTGAAAATGCCTGACTGGATAACAAAATATATTCATATTGAAATTAGTACCAAACAGCTATATAGGTAGTACTAAACCAATTAACTTCCGGCTGGGTCAAAGTTCGAGGTGCACCAACTTTTGATAGAGAAGTGAACACAAGTCCTTTGGTGATAAATGTGTGTTAGTTGTAAAAAAAAAAAAAAAAAAAAAAAAAAAAAGTTTCATCTGGGCAAAAAGTGGTTGCAGTTTTATTTCATCTAGTACCACCGTGTCAAGTAGCCTTGTGTTTGAAACGTATGGGGTACCTGTCAAAAAAGTCACTGGTACAGATTACAGAAAGTACATTTATTGGTATCTATATAGTGAATAGTATATAAAAAATGGTTACTTGCGAGTATTCGATGCAATATTCTGTACTGAAACCACCGCAAAGTTATATCTCTGGTACATTTAAAGGGTATGCTATAATATATTTTCCATTCCTTTAATGAATAGTTAAAACCTTTTTCCTGATATTTTAATTGTGATTTTGGAATTTGTGACGTTTTGCACAGCAGTTTATATTGTTCCTTGCAACCTTGTTTCTCTTTTAAAATCTGCTTTAACTTTTGTGGATAAACTGGTTTATAATTGGGGAAAAAATTCAGAGTTTGACAATTTAATTTTCCATATTTTTCAATGAAACATTTTACTGCTTTAATTAAAGACGTATAATATAAAAAAAATCGTTATTATATTATACTTCACCATAAATTCGTCAACGAATGAATGAATGAATGAATGAATGTTTAACAACACACCAGCACGAAGAACACATCGGCCACTGGGTGTCAAACTATGGTAATGCAAACAAATGAGGTGATGATCAACATCAATATAAAAATTCAAGATTTAAATAAAAACAGTGTAAAAAACTGCAAAAATACAAATATCACAGATAGATACTCACTTTTACTCAAAATTTCAATTTGTGCTGTATTGGCCATTCTCAAAGAGAATGTTACACCCCTGCACCACGGTGAGGTTACAGCACGCGCAGGGGTAAATTCGTCATCAGTTAGAAAGCCACCATGTACACCAATTAAATCATTTATAAAAATAATTCCCTTTTTGGCATACTTTTTGTAAAAAATAGTTTTTTTTATCTTTTAATATTTTACTGTTGTGCCAAATATTGACACCAACTATGTCGTCTATACTTTCAGTGATTTCTTCACATTGAATTTTTCTCCAGCTTTCAAGAACATCTTTCCAAAACGGATTACTTATATTTTGTTTTTTTTGCTAACAAATTGATTCCCATGTATAATTAAATCATGTATTGATACATTTGTAATAGATGAAAAAAGATGTATCCATTTTGAATCATTTGTAAGTAGTCTTCTTATCCATGTTGATTTTAAAGCTGTTATATAGATTGAAATATTAATCATTCTTAATCCTCCCGTTTTGATAATCTTGAATTATAGTTTCACGTTTTATTTTTTCTGGTTTATTTTCCCATATAAAACTAAAAAATCTTTTATTTAACTTTTGGACTAATTGTTCAGATGGAGTTGGTAATGAGATTAGTAAATTTATTATTTTGGGTATTATTAATGTTTTTAAAACAGTGAGTCTGCCTAATAGCGTCAATTTTCGGTCACTCCAGATTTTCATTGTACTTTCCATTTCTAATACTTTTGGTTCAAAGTTATCTTTAACTATATCTTTTAGATTTAAAGAGAAGCGAATTCCCAATAAAGTAAACTTAGTTGAACCCCATTCTAATTTCCATCTAGTATGATGAAAGACTTCATTTGAGAATCTTTTTCTCCCAATCCATATTGTCTTTGATTTAGAATAATTTAGCTTCAAACCTGACATTTTTGCAAAGCAGTCTAGAGATTTAAGTGTGCCGTACAGTGACTCGGGAGATCCATCCAAAATAAAAGTAGTATCATCTGCATACTGCGAAATAAGATATTCTTCTCCATCAATATAAATTCCCTTAATATTCTTGTTATTGCGTATTAAAATGGCAAGTATGTCTGCACATATTATAAAAATGTAGGGCGATAACGGATCGCCTTGTCTGCAGCCTCTGTATAACTTAAAACTTTCTGATAGATGTCCATTTTGGATTACAGCTGAAACTGAATTTTTATACAGTGTTTGTATCCAGGTTTTTATTGAACACTTAAAATTAAAAATGTTTAGAGCTTTTTGAATAAATTTCCAGGATAAGGAGTCAAACGCCTTTTCAAAATCGACTAATGATAGCTGACCTGGTATTTTATATGTTTCTGTGTATTTCATAATGTCATATATCAACCTTATATTTTCTCCTATATATCTTCCCTTTATAAATCCTGTTTGATCTTTTTCAATAATTTTGTCTAATACGGTTTTTATCCTATTTGCAATGCAACCAGATGCTATTTTATGAGTACAATTTAAAAGGGTGAGTGGCCTCCCAATTTTTTAAAAATTGCTTAGGTTTGTTTGCTTTTGGTATGCAGGTGATGATGCCTAGTTTTTGTACATGTGACATTTTTTGAATACTGTAACTATAATTGATGGCTCTAACTACAAAGTGCCCCAAATCAAGCCAAAAGAATGTTTAAAATTCTGCTGGAAATCCATCAGAACCAGGACGTTTTTCATTCTTCATATTTTAAAGAAATAATAAAGCTTCAGCGTACGTTCAGTTAAGGAATTTTTATATGCACTTTCCCACAGACAGGAAAACACATACCACGGTCTTTGACCAGTTGTGATGCACTGGTTGGAACGAGAACAAAACCCAATCAGTTGAATGGATCCACCAAGGTGGTTCGATCCTGCGACGCAAGCACCTCAATCGAGCACTCAACAGACTGATGCAACCCCCCTCCCCCCCCCCCACCCCCCCCCCCCCCCCCCCCCCCCCCCCCACACACACTAAATAGTTTTCTAGCAATACCCTTTTAATCAGTTTGGTCGTCAAAACTGAGACAATGTAATTTTTCAAGCTTCCTTGTTATTAATGGAAGCAGATTTCCCCTCTAAGACTTTGTCAAAATCACCAAATGGAAATCGAAAAAGAGTAGCCCATGAAGTGGCAACAGCAGGTTTCCTCTCTCAATATCTGTGATCCGTAACCATATGTCTGACGCCATATAACCGTAAATAAAATGTGTTGAATATGTCGTTAAATAAAACATTTCTTTCTTTCTTTCTCGAAAAAGGGAACAGGAATCTCTGGTGAATGTTCTGGTTCATCCCAAGAATTTATTTTAATGGATTATTCCAAACAGAACTACAGTTAGCTTGCCAAGTCAGTCGAATCCTCGTCGTCGGAAAGCCAGAATCTAGCATCCTCCAATGTATATCAAAGTGCCTTCGCTACGATTGGCGTCAATTGCATACAAGAGTTTGTGGTGTTTGAAGGGACATTCCTGAGTTTGATGCATCGTAAAATGTTTCCGAAAGATAAAATATTTCTACGATTAAACTTGCATATTAAATATATTTTCTTGTTTAGAATATCAGTGTCTGCATGTATATTCAACGTGTTTCTGGTCGTCTTAATATTTGAAAGAAGCCCAAAAAATATATTTTAGGCAATAAAATAAGATTGAACCTAGTACAAATATTAGCAATCTAATTAAAATTAGCTCCACCATTACATGTGGATCTAACAGCAGCCCGTTGGAGTTCATGTCCAGTTGACCTTTCATTTGACCAATCAAAACCTTACTTGCAAAATCATTCCAGTAATTTGAAAAGAATTTGAAAACATTCGGGATTATGCCGAGGGTATACGAAATGAAAGAAAGAAATGTTTTATTTAACGACGCACTCGACACATTTTATTTACGGTTATATGGCGTCAGACATATGGTTAAGGACCACACAGATTTTGAGAGGAAACTCGCTGTCGCCACTACATGGGCTACTCTTCCGATTAGCAGCACGGGATCTTTTATTTACGCTTCTCACAGGCAGGATAGCACAAACCATGGCCTTTGTTGAACCAGTTATGGATCACTGGTCGGTGCAAGTGGTTTACACCTACCCATTGAGCCTTGCTGAGCACTCTCAGGGTTTGGAGTCGGTATCTGGATTAAAAATCCCATGCCTCAACTGGGATCCGAACCCAGTACCTACCAACCTGTAGACCGATGGCCTACCACAACGCCACCGAGGCCGGTCGGTATACGAAATGATTCGGGTGAATTACGAAGTATGCCGGAAACTAATTTCAATATATAATTTTATATAAAATTCGTTTCAAGACGAAAAACACCCACTGATGGTATAGCCATAAATCTTTTTATACTAGTATACAATCCAGAGTTAATTACTGCACTCCCCACCGTTTTTTTAATGTTGAAATAAACCAACACTTCCGTCTATTGCATAAATAGTCTCGCCCGATATTTTAAGAATTTGTATGCTCCCGAATCACGCTATAAACGGCGAAATGTAATTGGTCGATATTTGAATTGTTATTTATAGATGAAATGTCACCTGGACACGGGAGTCCACGCAATGCTGTTAGATCTACCAGGGTAGACCCAGTAGAGCTAATTTTAATTGGATTGAAATATTAGAACGATCAGAAACACGTTTAATATACAGCCACTAATATTTTATGCAGAAAATGTAATTACAATCGTTAAAAAGTCTCTGTTAGTCGATAACATCTTAAAAATTGCAGCAAACTCAGTAATGTCCCTTTAATAAATCAATGTGCTCTAACGACTTCGGTACAGAACACGACAGAACATTGATATTCATTTCCCGCACTCTATGAGTTAGGTCGTTGTGAACTTTCTAGGCTTATATAATAATATTTTTTTAGCCAAGCTATGCTAGAATAAATAAAAAAAAAAAAAATGTTTTGTTTAACGACACCACTAGAGCACATTGATTAATTAGTCATCGGCTGTTAGATGTCAAACATTTGGTAATTCTGACACGTGGTCATCAGAGGAAACCCGCTACATTTTTTCTAATGCAGCTTGGGATCTTTTATATGCACTTTCCCACAGACGGGAAAACACATACCATGGTCTTTGACCAGTTGTGGTACACTGGTTGGAACGAGACCCCCCCCCAAATCAGTTGAATGGATCTACCGAGGTTTGATCCTGCGACGCAAGCACCTAAATCGAGCACTCCGCAGACTAATGTAACACCCCCGCACGCACGCACACACACACACACACACACACACACACACACAAGTAAGTAGTTTTTTTTAGCAATACCTTTTTAATCACAGTTTGGTCATCAAAACTGAGACAATGTAATTTTTCAAGTTTCCTTGTTACTAATGGAAGCAGATTTTCCTTCTAAGACTTAAATCACAAATGGTTGACATTAAATAGCCGATGATTAATAAATCAATGTGCTCTTTTTTAACATACATCTTTTCGAGTGTTGTCGTTCATGTAATGTCTCGTAACGGCTGTAGATTGGGACCGTCTTTGATGCCATTTTCCGTTAACTGTTTCGCATCTCGTAAAAGGGAACAGGAATCTCTAGTGCATGTTCTGGTTCATCCCAAGATTTTATTTTAATGGATTATTCCAAACAGAACTACAGTTAGCTTGCCAAGTCAGTCGAATCCTCGTCGTTGGAAAACCAGAATTAGCATCCTCCAATGTAGCCTACATCAAACGTTTCTTCACTACAATTGGCGTAAACAGCATACAAGAGTTCGTAGTGTTTGTAGGGACATACATGTACCTGAGTTTGCTGCATTGTACGATTAAACTTACATATTAAATATATTTTTATATTTTAGAATATCAGTGTCTGTATATTCAATGTGTTTCTGGTCGTCTTAATATTTGTAAGAAGCCCGAACTAGATTTTGTTTTCAAAAAATATTTTAGGTAATAAACTGAAATTTATGCTAGTACAAATAGATGAACGATCATAAACACGTTTAATATACAGCCATTAATATGTTATGCAAGAAAATATATTTGATATGTAATTACAATCGTTAAAAAGTCTCTGTTAGTCGATAACATCTTACAAATTACAACAAACTCAGGAATGTCCCTTTAAGCAATAATCTGCCTGCAATCAACCAATAAGAAGACTTCGTTTAAAATTTCTAATTTTTCTGGAAACAAGTGAAAATAAAATGAATTGGTGTGTTTTGCTGATATACTAAACAAGACATGTGTTGATAACGTTCGGGTTGGTATTTAGATCTGCTCCCCCCTCCCCCTCCCCCCTCCCCCTCCCCTTAAACCCTAATAAATGAAATACATGAACGTGGTCTGGTTTCTCTGGAAGTTGTATACTGGTGTATCACATGTCAGATTCGTAAAGCCTCGGTCATACTGTCATGTCACCGGGTTAGCCACGGATACGACCCGGCATCATTCGTGACAATCCGTTGTGGTCTGTAGAGGTCCGTAGCTGTCCGTATTAAATCCCTGATCAATCGTAGTAGTACTTGTATGTCCGTAATAATTTTGAACATGTCCAAAAATCCATCACGGATCGAACAACCGTAGTACATCCTTAATGGTCCGCAGATGAACGTTCTAATCCGTTATAAACCGTACATAAACCGTACTTATCCGTACTTAACCGTAGTAATCCCCGGCCTGAAGCCCCTGTCACACTGCCAAGTATCAGGACGCTGGCTTAGCCACGGATACGATCCGGCATCATTCGTGACAGAATGACCATATGTTTGACGTCCAATAGCCGATGATAAGATAAAAAATCAATGTGCTCTAGCGGCGTCGTTAAATAAAACAAACTTTACATTCGTGACAATCCGTTGTGGTCCATACTAAACTGTACCGATCCTTAGCGATCCGTCGCTACCCGTAGCTCTCCCCGTTGTCAACTAACCCCTATCCTTAATAATACTTGGTTTATCCGTCGAAAGCCGTGGCGCGTCCGTAGGGGTCCGTGAGATTTTCATCCGTCGTGGATCCGGCCAGACGATCCTTGACAGTGTGACCGGGCCTTTAACGGTGGAATTCCACATGGTCGCCATCTTGGCTTGTCAGTCTGAGTTCAGAATACAAACATCCTACCATCCAGGCAATGTGGCATCTCTTGTTTACTCTTGGGGGCGGGACGTAGCCCAGTGGTAAAGCGCTCGCTTGATGCGCGGTCGGTTTGGGATCGATCCCCGTCGGTGGGCCCATTAGGCTATTTCTCGTTCCAGACAGTGCACCATAACTGGTATTATATCAAAAGCCGTGGTATATGCTATCCTGTCTGTGGGAAAGTTCATATAAAAGATCTCTTGGTGCATTAGAAAAAAATGTAGCGGGTTTCCTCTCTATGAATGAGTCAAAATGGCCATGTGTTTGACATTCAATAGCCCATGACTAATAAATGAATGTGCTCTAGTTGTGTCGTTAAACAAAACAAACTTCTGTTTAGTCTTGTAGTTTTCATTATTTCTTTCACGGTTAAAGCTAAAGTGTGTGAAGCTTAACGACACCTCTAGAGCACATTGATATTAATTATCGGCTATTGGATGGTAATTTTGACATGTAGTTGTAGAGAGGAATCCAGCTATATTCTTCAGTTAGTAGCAAGTGATATTTTATATGCACCTTCCCACAGACAGGATAGCACATACTACGGCCTTTGATATACTAAATGGGTCCACTGACGGGGATCGATCCTAGACCGACCGCGCATCATGATGGTGCTTTACCCACCCATTTTTATTGCGGTTGGTTGCAGAATCGGTCGTTCTCGGTCCTAGTTTGATCCCCATTCAATCTAGATACTTGCTGCTCTTTCGGTTTTTATCTCGTTCCAGCCATGGTATATGCTTTCCTGTCTGTGGGAAAGTGCATATAAAAGATCCCTTGCTGTATTAAGAAAATGTAGCGGGTTTCCTCTATTGACTACGAGTCAGAATTACCAAATGTTTGACATCCAATAGCCGATAATTAATATATCAATGTGCTCTAGTGGTGTCGTTAAACAAAACAATTTTGTTTTTGTTTTATCTCTTTCTGGCTCTCTCTGTCTTTGTAAACTGTTAAGATAACCAAATGCTAGACACCAAGGAGCTGTTGTTACATCATTCCAGCCAGTGCACCACGACTGATATATCAACGGCTGTGGTATGTGCTATCCTGTATGTGGAATGGTGCATATAGAATATTCCTTGCTGCTAACAGACAAAACGTAGCGGGTTTCCTCTCAAGGACATGTATATGTCAAAATTACCATCCATTTGTTTGACATATAATAGCCGATGATTAATAAAATCAATGTGCTCTAGTGGTATCGTTACACAAAACAAACTGTTGTTTAATTTCTTCTTTCTTTTCGTCTTTTCGTTTTTTCTTTCCCTCTTTCTTTCTTCCTTTCTTCTTTACTTCCTTTCTTTCTTTCTTTTTCATTTCATATTTAGTCAGAAACGCGAATTTAAGTTATCTCAAAGTTGCATAATATCAGCTTACCGCCAAAATTATTTATTAACATTTCCTTTGAAATGTAAACTTTAAAAAAAAGAGAAAAAGCCACAAACATTAACACTCAGATAAAGATATTTTCTGAGGGGAGGGGGGAGGCTGATTTTTGTTTTTGAATTAAATGAACATGCCCGAATCTGGATTAAACAAAATCCCGTTCATTTACATTAACCTTACTGCCAAACAGCTACAAATGAATGAATGAATGAATGAATGTTTAACAACACCCCAACACAAAAATACACATCGGCTATTGGGTGTCATACAAAGGTAAGAAACAGCTACGATGCCATATGGATGTATATGGGGTTGAAAACGAATCACTGCTCATTTTTACACGGATTACAACTAATATTATAAGTAGAATTATGCAAATACATGGTAAAACCTTTTTTAAGCTAGTCCATTTTTGCCGAAATACGAAATTTTGCTCCAGCTCGGGGGACAGGTGGGTGGTGGTGGTGGGGTGGGTGTGTGTGGGGTGGGGGGGGGGGGGGGGGGGCAGTTGAATCTCCTGACATTCCGTCTTGTACGCTAATGTTATGACTATTCGTTATCGAAAATGAATAATAACGTTCATATCCAACACACTTCGGAGGTTTGTCTTATTTTGAAAAAGAAAAGAAAAAAGACCACGCTGACAATGTTATCGTCTTTAAGCTGATAGCGTTGTTCTTGGGCACATTGCTTGTCACCTCTCGGCTGTACACAATAAATCACATCCCGGAATGGTCGAATACAGAAAAAATCGATCTGTCCAACACTTGTCCATAATGTGGACTGACACCGCCAGGAAAGAAGTCGCTGGAATAATAATTGTTACTATTCTGGTCAGCCCTTACGTTCAGTAACAACGAACAGCGCTAACGTTCGCGAAAGATTTGATTGGTTTACGATGTTGTCTCTCCGTATAATGTGAAACGCGAACGCTTTTTTTCTTCTTTTTTGTGTGCTCTGCCTTGCAGAACGCAGACCAGGATAACGTAACGGGGGGAAAAGTCAGTTGAAGAAACGTTTGGTTTGTCTGTAAACTATGCCAGTGTACTAGGAGGCCCACATCTGGTTTAGAGATGTAGGAAATGGAAGGATGAATGTGAGTATAGTTTTATATATTATAGCATTACCAGTTCACATGTTACTTGAGTAATATATGTGTGATATAATTTTCTTATTCATGTATTATTTATAATATGTATCTTGTGTATTAATAATTTAAATATACGTTACTGCATTACTGACTAAATGAATTGAATGAATGAATGTTTAACGACACCCCAACACGAAAATACAGCGTCTATTGAGTGCCAAAAACTGGTAAATGTTTTATTTAACGACGCACTCAACACATTTTATTTACGGTTATATGCCGTCAGACATATGGTTAAGGACCACACAGATATTGAGAGAGGAAACCCGCTGTCGCCACTTCAGGGGCTACTCTTTTCGATTAGCAGCAAGGGATCTTTTATATGCACCATCCCACACACAGGATATTACATACCACGGCCTTTGTTACACCTGTCGTGGAGTACTGGCTGGAACGAGAAATAGCCCAATGGACTCACCGACGGGAATCGATCCTAGATAGATCGCGCATCAGGCGAGCGCTGTACCACTGAGCTACGTCTCGCCCCAGATATCTGGTTGGAGTAAAATAAAAATTAAATAATATTAATATTCATTCGAATCCATATTGTGATCCTCTTACAGCTGGGGTGTGTGTGGGGGTGGGGTGGGGTGCAAAGCATACGTACGTATACAAGAGTTATGTATTTTGGCGCGAATCTATCCATACGCAATCAGTATACGTAAACAAACAGGTAAATTATATGGAACTCTATACTGGATTTTATATTATATGCCGAAACATCGATTTCAATAAAAATATCACCCATAGTCGTTCAGTTCATCCATTAACACCTTTTGCATGTCAACATATAATGCAAATATAGGTTTCCGTTGTCAAGGGATACTAAAAAAATTACCTTCCAGTGGGCGTCTTTGATGTTGTCTTTTCGCAAATAAACCTATATTCGTCAAGCTCTGATCTACGCGTGATTACCTTATTTCGAATATATCCTGTTGTTGAAATCTTTGAAGTATTTTGACCTTTAACAAATCAATTAAAGAGATGCTTTTTTTCGAGATCATTATTTGTAGTTCAATAATTACCAGACCCGTAAGAACGAGTGTGGTGTGTGTGTGGTGGGGGACACACAGCTCACCCCCCCCCCCCCCCACTCCCACCCACACCACTCACTTGAAGACGAAAATGTACTATTGTTTTTTGTCAAACTCTATATAAATACATACAAGGATCTGATTTGTGACCAATCCCTCACCCCCACCCCACCCCACAAGATTGTGAGATTGTGCTTCCTTACCAGAGCTTGTGCCCCCACCAAATATCGTTCCTACGGACCTGATTACATTAACTCAAATATGAAAACAAAAATTGTACATCTTTCCAACGCACCCCAGGAGGGGGGCATAAGCTCTGGGAGTGGGGGGTGAGCTGTGTGTCCCCCCACCACACACACACACCACACTCGTTCTTAAGGGTCTGGTAATTATTGAACTACAAATAATGATCTCGGACAAAAAGCATCTCTTTAATTGATTTGTTAAAGGTCAAAATACTTCAAAGATTTCAACAACAGGATATATTAACGTTTTGTAAGGCCACTGTACCTTTAACAGTAAATTTTAATCCCCACACAGGTATTGTCAAGTGATTTGTCACACAGTATTAGAGTGTCTGTCTGTACCTCTCGGTTGGTTTCTTTGGTAATAAATCATGTACAGGTACCAGACAAAAGATAGCCAGGACAAGTCACATTTTATTTCATAAATAAAAAAAAAGTAAAGTTTGTTTTATTTAACGACGCCGCTAGAGCACATTGATTTTTTATCTTATCATCGGCTATTGGACGTCAAACATATGGTCATTCTGACACTATACTTTTAGAGGAAACCCGCTGTCGCCACATAGGCTACTCTTTTTACGACAGGCAGCAAGGGATCTTTTATTTGCGCTTCCCACAGGCAGGATAGCACAAACCATGGCCTTTGTTGAACCAGTTATGGATCACTGGTCGGTGCAAGTGGTTTACACCTACCCATTGAGCCTTGCGGAGCACTCACTCAGGGTTTGGAGTCGGTATCTCGATTAAAAATCCCATGCCTCGACTGGGATCCGAACATTTTCATAAATAAGAAGTCGAAATTATATAACTTTTACCCAGCATGTTTAGGTGGTATGTGTTTTCCTGTCTGTGGGGAAAGGGCATATAAAAGATCCCTTACTGCATCAGGAATAATGTAGCGGGTTTTCTCTGATGACTAAGTGTTAAAATGTGATCAAATGTTTGACAGCCAATAGCCGATGATAAATCAATCAATGTGCTCTAGTGGTGTCGTTAAACAAAAGAAACAAACAAACAGCATGTTTAGTAACCCAACCCATTATAGTATAAAAATAATTGTCTTGATGTTAAATCTTGAATTTTGTCGTTATTGTTATCGCATTTTTCTTCTTGTTGATGACAGTTTGTAGTTGGATAATATTTCTGTCTGTTTTTAGGTTTTCTTCTGTTTATGGTTTGTTTCGTTATTTGTGAGTTTGTTTTTGAATGCGTGTGTGTGTGTGGGGGGGGGGAGGGGGATTTTATGTGGGGGGGGGGGTTTGGAGTGAGGGTTTATTAGTCCATTATTATTATTATACTTTTTTTTTGTTATGTTTTTTATGTTACGAATAGAATCACGTTTAAGACTACTAGTATCTACTCGCAATAGCAACAGAACGACTCCGTACAACGTTCTGGTCATTTGACACAACTCCAGTCACGATTATATTTCCAATAATTACTTTTGAGCAGAGAAATCGTTTAATTATATTTTCCACATGACGAAAAATGGACAAGGGATGTCCTACGCAAAATCTATAATCATAATTAGGCTATCATTAGTGGCTTGTTCTGAAGTGCGCTCACTTACGAACACTTTGACAGAGTTCCATCTTACCACATCCTAGTCAAAGGCCGTGGTATGTGCTTTCCTGTCTGCGGGAAAATGCATATAAAGGATCCCTTGCTGCATTGGGAAAAATGTAACGGGTTTCCTTTGATGACTACGAGTCAGAATTACCAAATGTTTGACATCCAATAGCCGATTATTAATTAATCACTGTGCTCTAGTGTTGTCGTTACACAAAACAAACTTTAACGTTTTCTAATAATTTGACTGGTTTCAAGCTTTTCATGTCCTATCACATTCAAAAACCAGTCCAGCCCAAAACCGCGAGCACTCGGTCTCATGCACGTGCACCAAGTTGCAAAGTTAAAAGTTTGCTTTGTTTAATGACACCACTAGAGCACGTTGATTTATGAATCATCGGCTGTTTGATGTCAAAATTTTTGTAATTTTGATATAGTCTTAACAAAGGAAACCCGCTACATGTTTTCCATTAGTAGCAAGGGATCATTTATATGCACCACCCCACAGCAAGGATAGCACGTACCATGGCCTTTGATATACCAGTCATGGTGCACTGGCTGGAACAAGAAATAGCCCAATAGGCCCACCGACGGGGATCGATCCCAGACCACCGACCGCACACCAAGCGAGCGCTCTACCACTGGGCTACGTCCCGCCCTTATCATGAAAAATAATTTTAAAAGTCTGACTACAAATGTTTTGTTAACTACCCTTAGATCTATACCAGATAGCACCGCCTTATTTTTCTGTTATTTTGTTAATATTTAGTAATAAAAATATCAAACCAGTGGCTTACTTAAATCCTATAAAAGTCAACCTACTTGTAATCATCAAACATTTGAAAAGGAATTTTGGTATTTTAGATTTTTTTGTTGTCAATGAACACTGTCACTTATTTTTTAAACCGGACTACATTAAAGGCATACTGTCGCAGATTTAAGGACCTTATTTCTCTAAAAATGGATAATAAATAAAATTTACATTAATTGTTGGAAACAAAATCTAGCTATCGCATCACCTTAACTGAACTATGATGGAGTGAAATTCCTGTCATCCCTCTCGGCAATTTTAGTTTTTGAATTATGGACCATTGCCATAATTCAATTATTTTTACAAAATGTCATTAATATATGGAGTATGGATGTTATGAAGATGGTTGAATAAAGTACATTTAGGGACAAATCAAATTATATTTGTTCAGGTAATACTTTGTTAGACCATTAAATAGGTCAGTGGTCTGTGACAATATGCTATTATATAGGTCAGTAGTCTGTGACAATATGCCTTTAAACTGCTAGATAAAGGAAGGAAGGAAGGACATATTTTATTTAACGACGCACTCAACACATTTTATTTATGGTTATGTGGCGTGGGACATATGGTTAAGGACCACACATGTATTGAGAGAGGAAACCCGCTGTCGCCACTTCATGGGCTACTCTTTTCGATTAGCAGCAAGGGATCTTTTATATGCACCATCCTACAGACAGGATAATACATACCACGGCCTTTGATACACCAGTTGTGGAGCACTGGCTGGAACGCGAAATAGCCCAATGGGCCGACCGACGGGAATCGATCCTAGATCGATCGCGCATCATGTAAGCGCTGTACCACTGGGCTACGTCCTGCAACCTTTTTTTTTCAGTGAATACTTATTTTCTAAACAGGACTACATTAAACTGGTAGGTAAAGTAACGACAACGACTACATTAAACTGGTAGATAAAGTAACGACACGGGACTACGTTAAACTGGTAGATAAAGTAACGACACGGGACTACATTAAACGGGTAGGTAAAGTAACGACACGGGACTACATTAAACGGGTAGATAAAGTAACGACACGGGACTACATTAAACTGGTAGATAAAGTAACGACACGGGGACTACATTAAACTGGTAGATAAAGTAACGACACGGGGACTACATTAAACTGGTAGATAAAGTAACGACACGGGACTACATTTAACTGGTAGATAAAGTAACGACACGGGACTACATTAAACTGGTAGATAAAGTAACGACACGGGACTACATTAAACGGGTAGATAAAGTAACGACACGGGGCTACATTAAACGGGTAGATAAAGTAACGACACGGGACTACGTTAAACGGGTAGATAAAGTAACGACACGGGACTACGTTAAACGGGTAGATAAAGTAACGACACGGGGACTACATTAAACGGGTAGATAAAGTAACGACACGGGACTACATTAAACGGGTAGATAAAGTAACGACACGGGACTACATTAAACGGGTAGATAAAGTAACGACACGGGACTACGTTAAACTGGTAGATAAAGTAACGACACGGGACTACGTTAAACTGGTAGATAAAGTAACGACACGGGACTACGTTAAACTGGTAGATAAAGTAACTACACGGGACTACGTTAAACTGGTAGATAAAGTAACGACACGGGACTACGTTAAACTGGTAGATAAAGTAACGACACGGGACTACGTTAAACTGGTAGATAAAGTAACGACACGGGACTACGTTAAACTGGTAGATAAAGTAACTACACGGGACTACGTTAAACTGGTAGATAAAGTAACTACACGGGACTACGTTAAACTGGTAGATAAAGTAACGACACGGGACTACGTTAAACTGGTAGATAAAGTAACGACACGGGACTACATTAAACGGGTAGATAAAGTAACGACACGGGACTACATTAAACGGGTAGATAAAGTAACGACACGGGACTACATTAAACGGGTAGATAAAGTAACGACACGGGACTACATTAAACTGGTAGATAAAGTAACGACACGGGACTACATTAAACTGGTAGATAAAGTAACGACACGGGACTACATTAAACTGGTAGATAAAGTAACGACACGGGACTACATTAAACTGGTAGATAAAGTAACGACACGGGACTACATTAAACTGGTAGATAAAGTAACGACACGGGACTACATTAAACTGGTAGATAAAGTAACGACACGGGACTACATTAAACTGGTAGATAAAGTAACTACACGGGGACTACATTAAACTGGTAGATAAAATAACTACACGGGACTACATTAAACTGGTAGATAAAGTAACGACACGGGGACTACATTAAACTGGTAGATAAAGTAACGACACGGGACTACATTAAACTGGTAGATAAAGTAACGACACGGGACTACATTAAACTGGTAGATAAAGTAACTACACGGGACTACATTAAACTGGTAGATAAAGTAACTACACGGGACTACATTAAACTGGTAGATAAAGTAACGACACGGGACTACATTAAACTGGTAGATAAAGTAACGACACGGGACTACATTAAACTGGTAGATAAAGTAACTACACGGGACTACATTAAACTGGTAGATAAAGTAACTACACGGGACTACATTAAACTGGTAGATAAAGTAACTACACGGGGACTACATTAAACTGGTAGATAAAATAACGACACGGGACTACATTAAACTGGTAGATAAAGTAACGACACGGGGACTACATTAAACGGGTAGATAAAGTAACGACACGGGGAATGGCGGGTGTGTTGCTTTTTTAAAATTATTTCCTATCTACGCAACAGTTGAGTACTAGTATTTAGCGTGAAAATTTCGTTTATCGAGACCTTCAATACTTCATATATCTGCACAGCTGGTCAATATTTTACGTATGACGTGCACTAGTTCACGTTTAGGCGACGTGCAATACGCCATGTCTACGGAGTTAAAGATTGTTTTGCACATTGATTTAGTACTCATCGGCTATGAATGTCAAACATATGGCGATTGTGACAAGCATATTCAGGGGAAACCATCTACAATATTTCCATTGTCAGCAAAGAATCTATCGTATGCATTTTCCCTACGGCAGGACAGCACTCATCACGGTCTTTGTATATACTAAGGGGGGGGGGGGGGGGAGGAGAGACGTAACCCAGTGGTAAAGCGCTCGCTTGATGTGCGGTCAGTTTGGGATCGATCCCCGTCAGTGGGCCCATTAGGTTACTTCTCGCTCCAGCCAGTGCTCTACGACTAGTGTAACAAAGGCCGTGGTATGTGCTATCCTCTCTATGTGATGGTGCATATAAAAGATCCCTTGCTGCTAATCGAAAAGAGTAGCTCATAAAGTGGCGACAGCGGGGTTCCTCCCTCAATATCTGTGTGGTCCTTAACCATATGTCCGACGCCATATAACCGTAAATAAAATGTGTTGAGTGCGTCGTTAAATAAAATATGGGGGAAATGGATGAGACAGGTAAGAAAAAAAAAAGAAAAAAAAAAAGAATACGTCCACCGACGGGTTCGAACCTTTGACCCAAGCACCTCAGACAAATGGTGTAGCACCTTATCCACTCGACGTTCAGTTTTATTTTCTCAGTTAGTCAGTTCGCTGGTTTAGGGTTCAACTTGGCATTCTTCATTTCATTTCAACTTATTTTCGTGCTTATATCCAATTAAGGTTCAAACACGCTGTCCTGGGCACACACCTTAGCTATCTGGGCTGTGTGTCGGACAGTGTGTTAGTTGTTAGTTTATTAGTGGTTAGCGAGAGAGAAGAGGGTGTAGTGGTCTTACACCTACCCATTGAGTCGTTAAAACTCGCTCTGGGTGGGAGCCGGTACCGGGATTCGAAGCCAGTACCTATCAGCTTTATGCCCGATGGCCTAACCACGACCCCACCGAAGTCGGTTGGCATTCTATTTTATCTTAATGATACTTCATTGTGCTCCTGTGTTAATACTGAAAGTGGCTTGACTGAATTTATTGCCTGACAAGCGATAGTGGTCGAGGAAACGTTGGGATTTGAATGGCCGAAACCTCGCGGTCTAGAATCTGGACAAAGTATGGTACTTGGTAATAAGGTCAACGCATTAATAATGAACGTACGTCACTTCGGGTTGGTATAAAAGTGTCAAAATGGTATTTCGTTCCCAGGAAAACTTAACAATAAACAGGCGTTGCATAGTCCATGATCGTAAGTATATAAGTCAGCAAAACGGTCAATCAAACATACAATCAATTGACCGACTGACCGACCGACCGATCGATTAGTCAGCCAGTCAGTAAATTAGTCAGTCAGTCAGTCACTCACTCAATCAGTCAGTAAGTTAGTCACTCACTCAGTCAGTAAGTCAGTCAGTCAGTCACTCAATCAGACAGTAAGTTAGTCAGTCAGTCAGTCACTCACTCAATCAGACAGCAAGTTAATCAGCCAGCGAGTCAGTGACAATCAGTCAGTAAGTTAGTCAGTCAGTCGGTCAGTCAGTACGTCAGTCAGTAAGTAAGTCAGTCAGGAAGTCACTCAGTCAGTAAGTCATTCATTCATTCATTCCTTCCATCATTCATTCCATCATGCATTCAGTCAGTTAATCATTCCATCAGTCAATTCTCGAAATGTGCGTGATCTGTGTACATGCATTTAGAAGAGTTTTGTTTTGAATTTAGAAGAGCATCTTTTTAATAATCTAATTATGAGCCATTATCTTATATTCTTCGTGCATGGTGGAGTCAAAATAGGTCTTACCAATAATCTTGGGCTTCCTACGAACTCCGATTAGCTGATGAACACAATACACATACACGTAAATCGTACATATGGACGTGTAGCTTTAATGTTCTGTCCTGAATATTGCGTTGTAGGTGTGAGATGTTTAAGGCTAATAAGACTTCTTTTGAAATAGAGAAATACATTTATTTTATAAATTGCGAGTATGAACAATTTAATGACTGCTGGGGCAAGTGGCTTGACCTTTTTATTTGATAAAAAAAGGAAAACAAGACACACAAATTCAGTAAAACGTTTGTTTGCTAACTGTACTCATTTTTCTTATCAGTATTTCTACTCCATCAAAAAACAACAAAAACATAAAACAAAAGAAAACAAAAAATTCCATTTATTCATTTATTTATTCTTATTTTTTTCTTTATATTTTTCTTTCTTTCTTTCTTTCTTTTCTCCTCAGATAAAACTTACTCAGGCACGAGTAACAAAATAATTTGATACATTTAAATCACTAAAAATATATGTGTATATCTGTGAAAATATGTTTATGTATGTATACATGATGTATAATGTATGGATATGGATATGTATGTACATGAGTATGTTACAAACACTTTGTAAGTCGATGATTCAAGGCACCCCAACCTTGACATTGTCACATTGATCTGCGGCAATAATTATTTTTAAAATAAGACCTTTTTTAAGACTACAATTACACTTTAAATAAATTTTCCTGTTTATAACATCAGTGCCTCTGTATCCAGTGTATTTCTAAACATCATAAACATGTTTTCATTTCCAAATGTATCTTTTCGTATTTTTTTCGTACGTCCGAAAGTAAATAATTGTGAGTTAAAATCTAGTTTTGGATACTTACAAACATTAGAAAGTTTGGTTTATAAAACGACACGGCTAGAGCACATTGATTTATTAATCATCGGCTTTTGGATGTCAAACATTTGGTAATTTTGATATATAGTCATCAGAGGAAACCCGCTACATTTTTTTTTTTAATGCAGCAAGGGATCTTTTATATGCACCATCCCACAGACAGGATAGCACATACCACCGCCTTTGATATACCAGTCGTGGTGCACTGACTAGAACGAGAAATAGCCCAATGGGTCCACCGACAAGGATCAATCCCAGACCGACCGCACATCAAGCGAATGCTTTACACTCGGCTACGTTCGCCCTACAAACTTTGAAACAACCCGAAACACAACGAAAATACAGACACCGAGATACAGACAAAGAAAATATATTGCATAACATCTAATAGTAAAAATTTAAAGACTCCACTTGTCTGGGGCGTTACGTAGCCCAGCGGTACAGCGCTTGCTCGACGCGCGATCGGTCTGGGATCGACCCCCGTCGGCAGGCCCATTGGGCTATTTCTCGTTCCAGCCAGTGCACCATGACTGGTATATCAAAGGCCGTGGTATGTACTACCCTGTCTGTGGGATGGTGCATATAAAAGATCCCTTGCTGCTAATCGAAAAGAGTAGCCCATGAAGTGACGACAGCGGGTTTCCTCTCTCATTATATGTGTGGTCTATAACCATATGTTTGACGCCATATAACCGTAAATAAAATGTGTTGAGTGCGTCGTTAAATAAAACATTCCTTTCTTTCTTTCTACTTGTCGGGAACATGTTGCAATAGCATCAAACTCGGGACAGTGCCTTTACAACAATTTCTTACATACCCATTGGTGAGAACATCGTTCGTTATTCATGATAACACATTTAAACTTTGTTTTGTTTAACGACACCACTAGAACACATTTATTGATTTATTAATCATCGGCTATTAGATGTCAAATATTTGCTAATTTTTACATATAGTCTTAGAGAAGAAACCCGCTACATTTTTTTTCATTAGTAGCAAGGGATCTTTTATATGCACCATCAGACAGGATAGCACATACCACGGCCTTTGATGAACCAGTCGTGGTGCACTGGCTAGAACGAAAAATAGCCCAACGGGCCCACCGAGGGGGATCGACCCCAAACCTGCCGCGCATCAAGCGAGCGCTTTACCACTGGGCTACGTCCCGCCGTGATAATACATTTAAAGACATACGACTGGCTGCTCCTAGGTGATGACCAGGTCACCAAGGTCACACCATCTTGCATTACAACAATTTCTTATATACCTGTTGGTGAGTACATCATTCGTTATTTATGCAGGGCTTCTAACTTAATGTAGCCCCATTGCCATGGCTAGTGATATTCAATATCGAGCTAGTAAATAATTACTATCGCTATGCCCGAAGGCTAGTAAAAAAGGTTGTCAAATGCGGAATTTAAATCTGTTTTGTTCATATGGATATCCGACCCCCCCCCCCCCCCCCCTTACAAATCTAAGGGTTTTTAATCTGTATTGCCTTCTTTGGGTGGCATATCCGATTATTCCTATTAGTAACATGGTATTTACTTATAGTACTGCTAGTGAAATTTTAATAATTGCTAGTGCACTTTTTTAAATCACTGATCCCATGGCTAGTGGATTTTAATAACAATTGTAGAAGCCCTAATTTACCTGTTAACACACATACGTGCGACAACATTTACCTGTTAACACACATACGTGCGTTTTTAAAGACACGACATTTACCTGGTTCACTAATGCCATATCACCATACGTGCGACAACACACTTGACCTGTTAACACACATACGTGCGACAACATTTTAAAGACACGACTGGCTGCTTCTAGGTGATGACCAGGGCCCATATTTTCGAAGCCATCTTAGCCCTACGAAATCGTAAAACCATCGTAGGGTGTGACGTCACTACAGCACACGCCATAGTGACGTCATAGCTTACGATGATTTTACGATTTCGTAGGCTAAGATGGCTTCGAAAATAGGGCCCCAGGTCACTAATGCCATATCATCCAATAAAGGAAAGCACGGTCGAATCGATCACACTGTGCCTTTCACGTTAACCTGAAATTGACTTGTCCGTAACGCACAAGTTAACTTTAAGCGCAAGGACGGTAAATAATTATGTTTTCGTTGAAAAAGGCGTTTAAATTTATTTAAAAAAAATATTTTTTGAGGATATGTAAGAAATAGAATACAACATTCGTGTGCATTAGATACCATTTATCTTACAACTCGTTGTTTAAAAACGTATCAAACTCGCTTTCGCTCGTTAGAAGCGGTTTTTTTTTTTTTTTTAAAGCATCTCGTTTTAAGATAAATCTTATCTAACGGCCACTCATGTAGAATTCACTATTTCTGTCTTACTGACAACCAGACTTAATTCACTATCCTAGACAGACAGTCGATACAGCTAAGGGGTGTGTCAAGCACAGCGTGCTTTTAGCTTAATTGGAAAGAGACACAAAAAAAATCAAGATGAAATGTAATGAAGTGATTTTCCTTGTTGTTAATTTAAAGGGACACACCTAGTTTCACCTAGTTTTAATCTAGCCCGTGGAAAATTAACACTAAACATTCTGTTAATCTATGGTGAAAGCCCTGTAAAACATTTGGACACTGTTACTTCTCAGACGCACGTGCGTTTTTTTTAAAATATGAGAAATGCATTTTGTGATATTAAAAACACCAGGATGACCAAAAACACTTTGTACGGAAATGGATAATCTAAACAATAAAATCTAAGTAAAGTATGATAACAGTTATCAAAAACGGCTTTTAATAGTAAAAAATAAATATGTCTTAGTGTTTAAAAACTAGGATATGTCCCTTTAATACAGGTATCTTGCCCACACGTAGCACTCTTGTGTGACGTCGATTGCAGAGTGAATCTCTTTGGTTTATTCCCTGGGGTCATAATACACAACTCGATACTATTGGGTTATACGGAATATTACGACCCCAGGGAACGTAATTAACGCCAATAGAAATGAAACACTTTTCTCGACTTTCCTCGGAACCGGCAAAACGGGCTTTCATTTTGCGCATATATAATAATAGCGTTTGAAGAACTGACCTAATTCTGCCACCAATAGCAGTAATGCGAACAACCTGGTATAGATTTTATTTGTCCACTAAGTTCGCGCTGGCCGTCAACGCAAGAACCAATTTGTTTTGTATTCGATCTCACCTAGATAATATTCTCTAAGGTCTCCTTTAGGTAGTATAAGCTCTAAACAATTTCCTGTGTTAGAAATACAATATACATTTGGGAAGTAGGGTAAAAACCTTTGTAATGTCTATCTGATTGATCCCTCTGGGTTACCTGTATGGAAAATCTGTTCCGATTGGTGACAATGTGATATTTGTATTTTTATTTTTATTTTACTGCATGTAGTATATATATACAGCGTCAGTTTTACAATATACCATAGGTATATCACTAGGCGAACGAACTTATAAGTAATACTCGAGTCGCTATCATAAAAATTCTAAGTCAAGTGAAATTTAAAAGAGCTGTACAGTGGTCGACTATTCAAGGGCTCTTAGACCTTATTTTGTTTTCTCCGGAACGCAACAGGTAAATGTCTTAATTGTTTGAGCCTCATGGTATATTTGTGTTGATTTTGTTATGTTTATATGGTTGTTTTTATGTCCCCAACCCGCGCACGCTGCCCCCCCCCCCCCCCCCGCCCTCTCTCTCTCTCTCTCTCTCTCTCTCTCTCTCTCTGTCTGTCTGTCTCTCTCTCTCTCTCTCTCTCTCTCTCTCTCTCTCTCTCTCTCTCTCTCTCTCTCTCTCTCTCTCCTCTCTCTCTCTCTCTCTCTCTCTCTCTCTCTCTCTCTCTCTCTCTCTCTCTCTCCCCACCTCCCTCCCTCTCTCTGTCTCTCTCTCCCTCTCTCTCTCCTTCCTCCCTCCCCCCTCTCTCCTCTCTCTCTTTCTTTCTCCTCTCTTCTCTCTCTCTCTCTACTCTCTCAGTCTTTCTCCCTCTCTCGCTCTCTCTTCTCCTCTTCTCCTCTCTGTCTGTCTCCCTCCTCTCTCTCTCTCTCTCTACTCTCTCTCCTTCTCTCTACTCTCTCTCTCTGTCTGTCTCTCCCCTCCTCTCTCTCTCTCTCTCTCTCTCTCTCTCTCTCTCTCTCTCTCTCTCTCTCTCTCTCTCTCTGTGTGTGTGTGTGTGTATGAGCGTGCGCACGCGTGAATTGGCGAGCGCGCGTGTGTGTGTTATTGTTTTGGTTTTATAGAGTGATGGGACGGCATGCATTGTATCTTACATTGATTTTGACTTCCGGTATACAGCTACGAATTAATATAAACGAATTAATGTATTATAGATAAAGATGAACAATAAAACATTTTTACCAATCAGAACCATTATTGTTTTTACCCTTTAGAGATCTGACGTCACAATTTGGTGCGGAACGTGTAACGTGTAACTCTCATATCGGGTTAGCACATTTCTAATCGATCGAACCTCCTCGATTGGGTTTTGTTTCATTCCAACCAGACCCCCACGACTGGCATATCAAAGCTCGTGGTATGTGCTGTCCTGTATGGGAAAGTGCATAAAATTAAAAAAAAAAAAAAATCCCTTGCTGCTAATGAAAAAACAAACAAAAACAAGATATTTCGGGTTTTCACTGAAGTCTACGTATGAAAATTATCAAATGTTTGACATCCAGTAGCCGATGATTCATTAATCTATGTGCTCTAGTGGTGTCGTTAAACATAACAAACAAAACAGCTTGCAAAATGTCTTTACGTTGCACAACACCATTCACTTCTCTCTTTTTTTGATACAATATTTACATCCAATAACCGTGTTCTAGTGGTGTCGTCAATGCGTGTTAGATGTACGCTATAATTCTATGTAAAGTGCCTTCACATAATTTCCTTTCAGTCTAAAAGTATGTCTGATGAAACGCATCGATCCTTCGACCCGTCACGCCTCGGGCAACCACACTACATATAGGTCATGTTTACAGGTTCCATTACACCAAACCAGTTTCCATTGCCGATAAAGTTAACATTTTCTGATAAGACTCGTAAAAAGGGGCCATCCATAAAGTACATACCCGCAAAATCTGTTGTTGTTTTTTTGTTGTTGTTAGTTTTTGTTGTTTTGTTGTTGTTGTTAGTTTTTGTTTGTTTTGTTTTTTTGTTAGTTTTTGTTCTGTCTTTTTTTTTTTTGGATTCTTTTTTTTTCACCTCACTCCTTCCATATTTATTTTTTGTACGCTTGATCATTACCCCAACCCCCTCCCCCATGTACCGTCATGCATCGGACAGAATTGGGATCTTGGATGCTTACATCTTACAACAATAATTTTAAGACATTTAAGCAATAATATAAGTTAAGTTATGATTTAAAGAAACTTCACATTCGTTTGGTATTTAAAGGTACATAACTGGCTTTATTTCATGACACAATGACCTATGTACTCAACCAGCGAACCCAGTACTTACTAGCCTTATGTCCGACAACTTACCCCCCACCCCCCAAACATTTTGGTTTGTTTAACGACACCACTAGAACACATTGATTAATCAATTATCGGCTATTGGATGTCAAACATTTGGTAATTTTGGCATATAGTCATCAGAGGAAATCCGCTACATTTTTTCTAATGCAGCAAGGGATCTTTTATATGCACTTTGTCACAGTCAGGATAGCACATACCACCGCCTTTGATATACCAGTCTTGGTGCACTGGCTGGAACGAGAAATAGCCCAATGGGCCCACCGACTGGGGACAACTGAACCATGACACCACCCAGGCCGGTGAATAAATCATATGTGACGTATTTGCACACCGTTATAAACACTGTCACATATTACTACTAATCAGATCATCCGATTTTTCTACTCCGTAAATATATAACGGTACGCCGTCAATTATAACAGGACAGTTGCTTATTTAGGGCAAGATGACTTTTGAAGGAGCAGGTCCGTAGCCAGGATTTTGAGAGGTGGGAGGGGGATCGTTTAAGCTTATGGTGAGGCACGAAGCGCCCGAATTGCTTTAGGGGGTCCGGGGGCATATTGAAAAAAAAAGGTCATCAGATGGGGGGGGGGGGGGTCAACCGACCCCCCCCCACCCCGACCCCCCATTAGCTACGGGTCTGAGGAGTGACCAGAATGAATAACCATGCACTTTAACGGTAATGGATGACCAATGATAGTAATATGGGCATACCAGAACGATGCTTCCTTTGTTAATAACATAATCGAGGGAAAAGATAGATTAAATTAACACGTTTGCAGTAGATATTGATTTTGTCCTTTTACCTAACTAATTTAGAACGGCATCATTCTAAATCGATTAACCTTTCTGCTTCTTATTTTTTCCTTCTCTCTCCTAATTTTGCAGGTGAAAATAATAGCTGTCATTTGTTGATTTCAAAGAAAGATTCAGAACTGTTCAAAAATGGCCGTCGACGGAAGATATATTCTTGAGAACAGCTTCTCTGCCCGGCTGAAAAGTGATTCGTGTTTAATGGGTTCCAACGTCACGGATATTGGTGTTTTGAATGCTAATGGTTCTAAGACGATAATAGTTACGGACTGCAACGATAAACGGGTCAAACGGTTTTACGAGCACCACGGAAACATGGCACACAGCTGGCTCGACGTCGAGAGCGAGCCACGTGGATTGGCGAAAATTGCCGACAACACCGTCGTTGTGAGTCTGCACGGGTCCCGAGAGCTCTGCTTCATTCGGGTGGATTCGGAGATGTACGTAAGTTCCCGAGTGAACGCGGACAAGGAATATTACGGTTTGTCGAGCATCGACGCCAACACGATCGCCGCCAGCGCCCCCTGGCATCATCCGCCGACCGTTGACGTCATCGACACGGAAGGGAAGGTACTAGTCTCGATTAACAAAGACGCTGACGGCAAAGATCTCTTCGCCAGTCCCAAATATCTGACAGTGACGCCGTCTCGGGACATCTTGGTCTCTGACATCATGAAAATCTCTCTCACCTGTGTGACATCATCGGGAAAAGTGAAGTGGGTCTTTCAGCCCAACGATCAAAGCGTTCTAGCGGAACCACGTGGCGTCGCGTGTAATACCGTGGGAGAAATCTTTTTAGCGGACAACAACGAGCACAAGATCTTAAAGCTGTCGCCAGATGGCGTTTTTCTTAGCAACGTGTTTACGCGTGTAGACAACATGGTCTGGCCCGTTGGGATCTGTGTCGACAGCAGTGGTAAACTGTACATCACGCAATCTGAGGGTGAAATTAAAGTGTACACCCCTCAGTGAACTGTGGTTCTGACCCAATCCACAGACGGTGTCTGTTACTGACACTCACGTTAAATGATTCATTGAGTTTCTAAACGCAATGTTCTCTCGATTTTAGCCTAATGTCAAGGGGGTGGCCAACAAAAAACAGAAGAAGAAGAAAGAATAATGCCACAGTCATAGAGAATCTTCTCCATGAAGACGGAAAGGACAACCGCTTTTCGGTTCTCATGCCTTTAAATTGCACACTATTTACTTCCTTAGTTTGTCAATGTTTTGGCTACGGCATAACCACGCAGAAGGGATCTGCTATTGAAAATTAAAGTTAAAGTTTATTTCGTTTTACGACACCACTAAAGCACACTGATTTGTTAATCATCGGCTACATGGATGTCAAATATTTGGTAATTCTGACATGTAATAGTCTCAGAGGAAACTCGTTCCATTAGTAACGAGAGATCTTTTATATTCACTTTCCCATGGCACATACCACGGCATTTGATATACCAGTCATGGTGTACTGGTTGGAAGGGATGGATCTGCTATTGAAATCATTCCTTGATGATCCAGCATATTTCTGAAGGCACTAACACTCGTTCTTACCAATGTGAATATTATTTATTGCAGCTTTTACACCATTAAGTTTCACCTTTTCACAATAATTTGCTTGTTTTTCAATGTTGGCTATTAGGCCAACTACAGAGAAGGTCTGTGGTACTGAAGTCCATCTCAGATGGTCCAGTACGTTCCTAAAGACATTTACACGAATCCTTGTGATTAGCTATTGCAGCTTTTATATAACTAAATTGCACATTATTAGTATTTATATGTTTTGTTTACTTCAGGTTTGTTTCCAAATTTGGTTATGGGACCAGAAGGTCTCTGCTATCGATGTTCGCTTTAGATCATCCAGCAATTTTCTGAATACACTGACCCTCATCAGGCAATGTGAAATATCAGATAATATAGCTTCTGTACCATTACATTACACATTACTTAACAACTATTGGTTTATTTGACTGTTTTTAATTTTAAAAAAGGACAATAATTGGCTATGGGACCCAACACATAGAAGGTCTCTGCTATCGCTGTTCGCTTTAGATAATCCAGCAAGTTTCATAATACACTGACCCTCATTAGGCAAAGTGAAATATCAGATAGTATAGCTTATGTACCATTATGTTACACACTATTTACAACTTTTGTTCTTTCTTTTTAAAATTTGGCTATGGGACCAAGTACACAGAAGGTCTCTGCTATTGGTGTTCGCTTTAGACCATCCAGCAAGTTTCTGAAGACACTCACACTTCATTAAGCAATAGAGAAATATTATATGTTGTCGCTTTTGTATCATTATATTACATATTATGCACAACGTTAGTCTTTTCTTTTTTAAATTTGGGTTATTGGACCCAGTACACAGAAGGTC
Organism: Gigantopelta aegis; assembly: GCF_016097555.1. Classification (NCBI taxonomy): domain Eukaryota; kingdom Metazoa; phylum Mollusca; class Gastropoda; order Neomphalida; family Peltospiridae; genus Gigantopelta; species Gigantopelta aegis. The sequence continues at coordinate 38,664,612 of NC_054705.1, read as the reverse complement.
TCTGCTATTGGTGTTCGCTTTAGACCATCCAGCAAGTTTCTGAAGACACTCACACTTCATTAAGCAATGGAGAAATATTATATGTTGTCGCTTTTGTATCATTATATTACATATTATGCACAACGTTAGTCTTTTCTTTTTTAAATTTGGGTTATTGGACCCAGTACACAGAAGGTATCTGCTATTGGTGTTCGCTTTAGACCATCCAGCAAGTTTCTGAAGACACCGACACTTCATTAAGCAATGGAGTAATAATATATATTGTCGCTTCTGTACCATTGTATTACATATTATTTACAACTACACGTGTATTTGTTTGTTTGTTTGTCTTTTTAAATATGGTTATAGGACCCAATGCACTAACGAATTGGGCAATTGAACTATCAGGCACTGTCACTTTTGTATCATTATAATTTTATTACACATTATTTACAACTATTGTTTTTTTTTTTTTTTAATTTTGGCTATGAGACTCAATACAGAGAAGGTCTCTGCTATTGACGTCAAACTTGGATAATCCAGCAAATTTCTGAAAACCCCCCACTGACCTTCTGTATTGGGCAGTGTGAAATATTATATATTGTAATTTTCACAGACAGGAGTTTGGTATATCAGTATACCAGTCGTAGTGCACTGTTTGGGATGGGTACCGGCCTCGGTGGCGTGGTTAGGCCATCAGTCTACAGGCTGGTAGGTACTGGGTTCGGATCCCAGTCGAGGCATGCGATTTTTAATCCAGATACTGACTCCAAACCCTGAGTGAGTGCTCCGCAAGGCTCAGTGGGTAGGTGTAAACCACTTGCACCGACCAGTGATCCATAACTGGTTCAACAAAGGCCATGGTTTGTGCTATCCTGCCTGTGGGAAGCGCAAATAAAAGATCCCTTGCTGCCTGTCGTAAAAGAGTAGCCTATGTGGCAACAGCGGGTTTCCTCTAAAAAACCCAGTGTCAGAATGTCCATATGTTTGACGTCCAATAGCCGATGTTAAGATAAAAAATCAATGTGCTCTAGAGGCGTCGTTAAATAAAACAAACTTTACTTGTTTGGGACGGGATGATCTGCTACTGAAATCAACCTTAGATAATCCACCAAACTTCTAAAGACGTTCTTTATAAGGCAGTGTGAAAATTGATCTATTGCTGCTTTTATACCATTAAATTACACGTTGTTATTATTATTATTAATTTTGCTTTTCTTTTCAATTTTGGTTGTGGGACCAACTCCACAGAAGGTCTTTGCTACTGATGTCCATGTTAGTATGTTTTAGTTAAAGAACGAAATGTTTTATTTAACGACGCACTCAGCACATTGTATTTACGGTTATATGGCGTCAGACATATGGTTAAGGACCACACATATATTGTGAGAGGAAACCCGCTGTCGCCACATAGGCTACTCTTTTCCATTAGCAGCAAGGGATCTTTTATAAGATATACCACGGCCTTTGGTATACCAGTCGTGGTGCACTGGCTGGAACGAGAAATAGCCCAATAAGCCCACCGACGGGGGTTTTGTTTAACAACATAACTAAAGCATATTGATTTGTTAATCATCGGCTATTGATTGTCAAACATTTGGTAATTTTGACGTATAGTCTTAGAGAGGAAACTTGCTACAATTTTCCTTTAGTAACAAAGGGTCTTTATACCACGTATAGCGCAATGGGCCCACCGGCGGGGATCGATCATAAACCGACCGCATGTCAAGCGAGCGCTTTACCACTGCGCTATGTCCTACCCCCTATGCTAATGACCATGATAGATGATCAAGCATGTTTCTGCATATACATACACTGACCATACTTATTAAGCATGTGAAATATTATTTACTGCAGCTTTTGTACCATTAAATTGCATATTATTTACAACTATCGGATTTTCTTGTGTGTTCAGTTTTGTCTATGAGACCCTCTACCTTAACTATCTGGGTTGTATGTACAGGACAGTGGGTTAGTGGTTAGTGTGAGAGAAGTCGGTGTAGTGGTCTTACACCTACTCACTGAGTCGTTAAAATTCGCTCTGGGTGGAAGCCGATACCGGGCTGCGAACCCAGAACCTGCCAGCCTTGTCTGATTGCTTAACCACGACGCCACCGAGGCCAGGGGGTTAGATGTTAGTTGTTAGTGGTTAGTGAGAGAGAAGAGGAGAGGGTGTAGTGGTCTAACACCTACCCACTGAGTCGTTAAAACTCGCTATGGGTGGAAGCCGGTACCGGGCTGCGAACCCAGTACCTACCAGCCTTATGTCTGGTGGCTTATCCACGACACCACAAAGGCCGTAGCGGGGACGCGAAGCCTTATATATGCAGATTTAATTATGGATTATGACAGCGGGGTTTTGATTGTCCGGATCAAAGACCTGCTGGACAACGATAATATTAAGTATTTGCTTTGGTCAGATCTGCTAGCAAAACTCTCCGATAAGGAGTGTGCAATGACCTCTGATTTCAATTAGATTAAGGCAGCTTGATAATGAAAACTCGTAGTTTTGTCTCTGTCGTTGTTCGGGACGAATGACCGCTCAGTTAATCGAATATAATAAGATCTTCATTGAGTTTAAAGGGGCATTCCTGGGTTTACTGCTACTATGGGACCCTATGTAGCAATCCTTAAAGGGACATTCCTGAGTTTGCTCCATTGTAAGATGTTTCCGACTAATAAAAATATTTCTACGAATAAACTTACATATTAAATATATTTTCTGGTTTAGAATATCAGTGTCTGTATATTAAATGTGTTTCTGGTTCCCGTTCCACGAAGCGATCTTAGCACTAAGATCACCTTAATGCATAAGGTAACTATGGACTTAAGGTGATCTTAGGGCTAAGATCACTTTGTGGAACGGGGCCCTGGTCGTCTTAATATTTGTCAGGAGTCCAAACTGGATTTTATCTTCAAATAATTTCGTACGTACCAAAAATACAAAACAACCGAATTTAGGAAATAAAATGAAATTTAACCTAGTTCAAATATTAGAACGATCAGAAACACGTTTAATATACAGCCTCTAATATTTTATGCAGAGAAATATATTTGATATGTAATTACAATCGTTAAAAAGTCTCTGTTAGTCGATAACATCTTACAAATTGCAGCAAACTCAGGAATGTCCCTTTAACGGAATATTCAATGACTTGTACAACCTTAGAAAACTGTTGGTGATACAACCGCAATGCTTTTAGTAGGAAGGAACAGGAAATGATTTATTTAACGACGCACTCAGCACATTTTATTTACGGTTATATGGCGTCGGTCATATGGTTAAGAACCACACAGATATTGAGAGAGAGGAAACCGCTGTCGCCACATCATGGGCTACTCTTAGCAGCAAGGGATCTTTTATATGCACCATCCCATAGACAGGATAGCAATACCACGGTCTTTGATGTACCAGTCGTGGTGCACTGACTGGAGCGACAAATAGCCCAATGGGCCCACCGACGGGGATCGATCCCAAACCGACCGCGCATCAAGCCAGCGCTTTACGCTTATAGTAGGAAGGAAGGAAATGTTTTATTTAACGACGCACTCAACACATTTTATTTACGGTTATATGGCGTCGGACATATGGTTAAGGACCACACAGATATTGAGGAGCAGTGTAATAGGAGCTTATAATAGGAGCAGTAAGTGTAGATATATTTGGAATGGAAAACAAAGGCATACATGATTTGTATTATTGAGGCAGATTTTGTCCCCTAGTTTATTTCCTTCAGTATATATCTTTCTGTACCTGGCGCCAGCAAGCCGAAGCCATTTGGGGGACGATCAATCGTTTGACCATCGCACCGAAATTGGTGATAAAGACAGATAACTCGTAATTTGTTAGAAGACATACAAGTACGAGTATTGTCCCCTTCACGCTAATGAATATGCCTCGGACCATAATTAATTACGCTATATGTTTCTATATAGCCTTAGTGGCTATAACATTTTTTTTTATTAATATCAGCAGGCCTATTGATTTTTGTCTGCCTGGGGGGGGGGGGGGGGGGGGGGACATACCCTGAAAAGGACAACCCCTGTTGTCCAGCTTTCTCCCAGGATATTTGTTTAAGCAAACGCACCCACTAAACTTGGGCGGAGTACACCCATTTTACACAAAAAAGCACTACTTTTGCATGGGTCAGAATTACCACAAACTAATCTTCAATGTCAACAAGTTGCACATGTTTACAAACTATATATGCGTGCTCTCCCCTGTCAATTTCAGTCTAATAGTTGCCACTTCAGAGCTGCCTGCCATGAAATAATCACTGTCAAACAGCAGACTACTTGCGCGGACAAATTTCCGGATTTTCGATAACCAAATGGGAAGATCACTGTGATCTGAGGCCATATAACACAATAGCCGCCATGGAATAGTGGACTGGCTATGCCAGAATCCAAATCCATGGTGGGCGTGTCCGAACCGTAAGGATGTGGGCACGTTAAAATAGTTCCCTTCCTTTCCCTATAACACAATAGTAACAACTGTTATGGTTGAACGAATAGAATAATTATTTTAATAGAATAGATGTTTAACGACACCTCATCACGAAAAATACATCGGCTATTGTGGAACGAGACCTGCTGTTTGATATTATATTTTTTTTATCGACCCCACTAGACCAGTACTAACATTTTGTGCGAAACTTGGGGTGTTTCTGAAACTGAGCCATGAAAGGTACCATTTTCTTCAGTTGATACACTGAGGTAGAAGTTGTAGTACTGATATTTATGGGTCATAGTTTGGTTAATTATATTGCATATAGTGTTTTAAACACAAACGTTAACATGGTCGCCTATGAAATTTTATTTGGTATAGTACAACCTATAAGCTCACAAGGTTATGCGTGTATAATAATAGCTTACAAGGATAAGCATGTATAATAACAGCTTACAAGGATATGCGTGTAAATTATAGGCATAACGTCGACCAATCTGATTAAAAGTATTTCTACTGGTCTACCAGTAGATCTAACAACATTGCCTGGAGCTACTTTTAATTAGATTAAATGTCGACTAGAGTGTAACTATTTAGGGAGAATACAGGTACTATAAGACACAGATACTATATTATACAGGTACTCTAATATCTACACTATTATATACTATACTGTACAGGTACTCTAATATCTACAGTATTATATACTATACTGTACAGGCACTCTAATATATACAGTATTATATACTATACTGTACAGGCACTCTAATATATACAGTATTATATACTATACTGTACAGGCACTCTAATATATACAGTATTATATACTATACTGTACAGGCACTCTAATATATACAGTATTATATACTATACTATACAGGCACTCTAATATATACAGTATTATATACGATACTATACAGGCACTCTAATATATACAGTATTATAT
>NC_054705.1:38639555-38659040 GCF_016097555.1 Gigantopelta aegis | reverse complement strand
TCGAACTGGTACGGCTGTATGTCCAGGTGAAAGTTTTCTTCCCACCGTTTTGCCATTCAGAAATAATCGCGGAAATTAAAGTGAAACTAACACACGCGTACGAACTGGCTTCTCACTTCCTCTGGCTGGCAGTAGCATCTCTGACGTCATCAGACCACGTGACAGACCAGCTCATTAAAAGTCGGGAAGGATTTGGTACTGCCGTATTATTTTGTTGTTTTAAGCTATTTACACTAAATTAAGATTTAAAAAAAAAAAAAAAATAGTTTTTAGACTTATAGTATGGCAATGCAGAACAAAATGACAACCTTTTGTGGTCTGTTCACAAATCCTTTAAGCCCAGATGGGCAACTTGTTACGTAATACTTCTGCGCGACGGTCCTAGATCAGTACGCCTAATACACACCCAGAGCAGGTGTGGAGGCCATGTGGCTAGTAGTTACGTAATATCTCCGGTAGTGCTGTTTATGGCCAGGGGATTGGTCGCGGATTGGTGACAGCCAGACTGACGATCAGAGAGAAGTATACCGACTCTGGTAGAGGTGGAATATCAGATGATAAGGTTCGGTGCCGCGATTTACCCCCAGGCGATATTTCGATTTATAATAAATAGCTAGTTTTTTTAGAGATATCTGGGAGAAGCAAAAAGGACAGAACAAGGAAGGCTTCCCGGGAACGTTGTCCGTTTGGACTTTGGTAAATATTTTATTTCTGCTCTGTTGTATAACCTTGATGTGATTGATGTGACTTTTAAATATTTTAATACTATATTATACCAATATTCTTTAGACAGTGTCTTCGGTCATCTGACGAAGTAAATCGTAGACTTTTTGTTCTAACATTATACAAGTATTTGGTAATATAAAGCTTAGCCAGTCATCCTAGAAGACCTAGGTAAACTGTAGGTTATTATCTTTATTGTGATAGGTACCAGTATTAATTCTGTGTTACAAGGTTACTGAATGAGTAGTTAAGGGTTAATTAAAAATTAACCAGTTAGGAATAGTGTGGTAATTCCTTTATTAATTAAGTTCTCCTGGCAGTGTTTCTCAATTATCACACGTTACTGAACGAGTAGTAAGGGTTAATTAAAAATTAACCAGTTAGGAATAGAGTGGTAATTCCTTTATTAATTAACTTCTCCTAGAAGCGTTTCTCAATTATCACACGTGTGGGTGTTGTGTCACGGTGAAGTGATTCGCATAGTGTGTAACCTAAACACCTAGAGATTAACTAATTAAGTGATCAGTTCTGGGTTGTTATTATTGTTGTTATTAATTAACTACTACGGCTGTACATTTGTCAGCGTAGGTTAATACAGATTCTAAAGTGTATTGTGTTTTGTTGTGTTTTCTAGTGAACTAAACGTGCTATAATAATATATACTTTATATAAGATCGTATCTCTGATCATACCTAGACGAGCCAAAGCGGTTTTGAACTGCCTGTTACAGAGAGATCTAATAGATATACAGTTAGGAGAGATATTTGGATAATCGTGTTTTATTCAGTTACGGGAATTATAGAATCCCCGTGACAGTTCATTTTACACATTTCAATAAGTTTGTAGCCATTATTATTTGGTTTATGTTATCTTGGTTATGTCTTTCAGTTGGTACATGTAAGGATTGTAAAATATTACTATCATCTATGCAGTTGAACATAATATTATTAATGTTATTAAAACACACTATATCATTGTCAATATTTACATAATCAGATAACAAGTTAGTTCTGGCATTAAAGTCACCAAGAAGAAGTAACGGGATATTCAATAGTAAGTGTTCACTTATTTCTGAGTTTATTGTTTGAAACGTATCTTCATTATTGTATGGTGATCCTTAAGGTGGGATATAAACAATTCCAACTATCATACTTACATTGTTGCTTAGCAACTCTGAATTGATTCTAAACCATAATATATACTTAGATTTACCATCTACAGTAAAATCAACATTATTTACATATTTTGTTTTAACCGCTAAACCAATACCACCAGACAATTTCATCGAGTGACATTTTCAATTTTTCATAATAAATGTATAACCAGGTATTTTATGAAGTCTAAATCGCTGGTTTTCGTTTCACAGAAACACAATATATCATAGTCACATACAAACGACTGGAATTCAGGTATGTTTAACTTAGATTTTAAACCACACACATTCAAACACAACAATTTTAGGCAAGCAGGTAGGCACACTTTGTTAGCTAACAGATCACACTCTGATCCTCCTAGCCACCCCTATACGTGAGTCATCTCCGAACATGTAGCTTGGGCTTGGACTGGGGCTTGGATTTGGCGATTGTGACAACTACGTTTACTTGCATGCATTTCGGGGCTTGTCTCACTTCACACAGGCTACAATAGTTAAGCAACGATGTGCTCGTCGGCAGGTAACAATGGAACACTTTGTTAAGCTCGACTGTTAAAAGAAAAACTCAGAACATTTCTTGACGTTTCAATTTGTTACATGTTCCAAATGTATTTGTGTTATTTGTTCACAAAAGCTCAACAATCTATATAAAGAGTTTCCACTTTAATTTGGTTATTGTTGTTTTATAAATGTAATTTAACACACGTTTGTACCTTGGTAATATTAATAGTAAAAATTAAAAGATGGTTATCAAGGCTGTTTCTTAAAACCTCAGTAAACCGAACACCCCTCTAAACCGAACATTTTATTCGGTCCCAAGGGTGTTCGGTTTAGAGAAGTTTCACTGTATATATATATATATATATATATATATATATATATATATATATATATATATATATATACACATACACATATATACATACATACATACATACATACATACATATATATATATGCATATATACACACACACTTATGTTGAAATATAAATATACAGCGGCTAACACATACCTTGTTTGGAGTCATTCCTCGTTGTCTTATGCAGGTAGAATAGCTCCGAATTTACAATCTTGTAGTTTCCAGTCTTCTGTCGGAAGTTCGCCTTTTAACCCCGATCTCCAGTGCACCAATCTGGGTACTGTTTGGTGTGTAAGAACGTCCGTATTTCGTCGAAATCCATGGTTTGAAGCTCGTTAGTGAGTCGAGAGTAGCTCGTTACTTATCGACCTTTATGATGCTGGTTGTCTCCCTAGGTTGTCCGTAGGGTCCTGATAAGGACCTGACCTCTTCTGGTCATGGCATGACAACCCAGAGGGGACTCGTGCAATTATGTAGACACTGGCAGGCAAGGCGATTTGTTCCGGGGTGGTCGAAGCGCTGATGTTGGTTTGGTCTTCAGTTTCCTCCTCAGTGACACCAAGTACATTTCCCAGCAGCAAGTATTTGGGGATTGGGTAGGGGCGGCCGATATTCTTTTGTTCGGCCTCCCCCGGGTGCATTGCAATTGTGTACTCGGAACCGGTATTCTTTTGTCCGGTTCCTTATTATAGCACGTGCTGGGCCATTAAAATGTGGGCGGATGCATTGTTATCATTAGTCAATGCATCCTGTGTGCTGTTGCGGTGAGCATGTTGTCTGTGTGTAATCCTAGTTTGGTGTTTAGGTTGTACCTATTGTCTTACGTCCCTATTCTAATGTTTCCAACGGTCATCATGACCACCACTCCCCCCCCCCCCCCCCCCCGCCCTTGCGTAGTTTTGTTAACACAATGGCGGGGGGGGGGGGGGAATTAGTCTATTCTAAATATCTAATTTGAAGGGCGAGCCCTTGTAGTGTATGTATTGGTTAAAAAAGCCTAGTGCTTAACATATTTATTTTACCAGTCAATGAAAGAGAGAGAGAGAAAGGAGAGAAAGACAGTTAGCTTATTAGTAATGAATAGTCACATAACATAACTGTCAGCCACTCCAGCGTACTATTAATTTTGTTTCCCGCCCCCGCAAAAGATTAATGAAATAATTATATCTATATGTTGGTAACTGTATACTAAGGGGTTTGTTGGGCTTGCGTCCTTATACTATATTGGTCTTACTTGGTCAATCTGCTGTTTTCTGTTTTCCAGTTGTCCTTCTGTGCCCTAAGTGACTTACCGTGTCTGCTAGTTTTATTCATCATTAATAAAGTGCATGGTGCGATTACATGAAATGTGCGATATATACATGTGGTTATTCTGGGTCGTGGTTGGCTGGCTTGGACCATTAGGCGAGCTGTAAAAAGAGAGGTTGATAATTAGTGATCCTATCCTGTTTGATATATTGGCTTTGGTTGGATGGTCAGCGCCTTATTCAATTGGTTTGCTGCGATCTCATTTGGGAGTGCTACGTACCAATTTGCCAAAACTCGATTTTTAGAGTAAATTCATAACATAGTATGTTTACATTAATCTATTCGGAAGTTCGCTACCTCCCCCACCTTTGGTCACTTGCAGTAGAGTGCATCGGGTCCGAGTTCCAAATTGGTTGCAGCTCTTATGTAAGGGCTTACAAGCGAGTGGTTTTGAACAGTCCCTATGAATAATCTATTAACACTGTATTGGTTCTTATTTCACCTATTCACCTTTGGCCCCTAGGTTGGAAAGCATCGAGTAGAGTTCGAATTGGTAGCAGTTCCTTCTTAGGGGCGTTCTAGTGAATGGTTATGAGTGCCTATTATTGGTTTATTTTATAGTTTTGGTTTGGTGGACTGGACCAATTTGCCAAACACGATTTTAGAATAAAATCATAACATAGTATATGTACATTAATCTATTCGGAAGTTCGCTACCTCCCCACCTTTGGCCACTTGCAGTAGAGTGCATCGGGTCCGAGTTCCAAATTGGTTGCAGCTCTTAAGTAAGGGCTTACAAGTGAGTGGTTTTGAACAATCCTTATGAATAATCTATTAACACTGTATTGGTTCTTATTTCACCTATTCACCTTTGTCCTCTAGGTTGGAAAGCATCGAGTAGAGTTCGAACTGGTAGCAGTTTCTTCTTAGGGGCGTACTAGTGAATTGTTATGAGTGCCTATTATTGGTTTATTTTATAGTTTTGGTTTAGTGGACTGGACGAATAGATAAACTGCTTTGAAGGTTTTATGTTTTAGGTGTTTATCCGGGTTTAGTAGGAAGTTAGGCGTTATTTGTTTATTATGATTGGCTTCGGTTATTGACTCTATCATTAGTTTTCTTTGTATGGTATGTAGCGTGCAATCCAGGAGATAGTGTTTCATATCTTCCCGGTGCCACAATCACATTCTGGGTTTAGTTTGTTAAATGAGCAGCTGTTGAGTTGTGAAGATTTACCTAGGCGTACTTTAGTGATTAGTTTATCCACAAAGGTGTTTTTGTATTTAGGTCCTATTGAGTTGACTAGTGGCTTGATGTTGTAGTGCCATGTATTATTTGTAAGGTCCCAGTTTGCTTGCCATTGATTTATGTAGTGTTTTTTTTTTGCTTTTGACATTAGCTCTGTTATTTCTAGTGGTAGTGCGGTAATCGTACTAGTGATTGAGAGTGCTGTTTTTGCTCCATAGTCGGCTACTTCGTTACCAATTATTCCTACATGAGCTGGGACCCATTCGAATACTACTGTTAGGTTAAGTTGGTTTAATTCGTGGAGTTTATTGTGGATAGCTGCTAAGATGTCTGGCCTAGTAGATTTATTAGTTTGAAGAGATTGGATTGAGCTAAGGCTATCTGAGAAGATAACACTTTTAGGATATTGTTTATTTCTGATCCAGATTAGTGCCTCGTAGATGGCTGTCAGTTCTGCTGTGTATACTGATAGGTTGTCTGACAGCCTGGCATATTTAACAAGTTTGGAGTGTTTAGACATCTTTTCTTCTACTATTGCGAAGCCAACCCTACCATTATCTGGGGTTTTTTAGCCATCCGTGTATATATGGATGTGCTCCGGGTAATGTTCGTTGGCTGCGGCTTCAAACAGGATTTTTTTAAAAGGTGGAAATGGTGTTTCGTCTGTGGCTTTTTTAATTAGATATGGAGTGTGGCACTCCATAGGCTGATTAATATGATATAGAGCCACTGGTATGTTAACAATTCCTACCTCTATTTCTAGTTTACTAGCCCTAGTGGCAAATTAGTCATTGAGTTTTTTGTTTTTATTAAATTCTAGTCCTGGTTTAGTTATTATAGGAGTAAGTTCCTGAACTGGGTGGTCTAACTTAAGCGAGTGGATTTTGAGGTGGTAATTAAGATGTTGGATATTGCGGCGGTATTTAAGTGGCATGATGTTAAATTCTACTTCTAAGCTTTGGCCGCTAGTATTACGTGGAACTTTAGCTATTGTTCTTAGTGCTTGGTTTTGGATAACATCTAATTTTTGCAGTAATTTTGGGTCGGCGCAGCTGTAGGCTTGGGCTCCATAGTCTATCCTGGAGAGTATACATGCTTTGTAAACCATAAGCATTTCTTCCGTTTGCGCCCCCCAACTGGTGCCTGAGATTGCTCTTAGTAGGTTTAGTGTATTTTTAGATTGTCTGATTATATTATTTATATGGTCACTAAAGGTTAGTTTTGAGTCGAATGTGACTCCTAGGAATTTAAATGTTTTGACTCTTGGGATTGGTTTATTATTTGAAGTTATTTGGTGATTATCGGCTGAGTTGACTTTATTGAATAGCATACAGACTGTTTTGGTTTCCGATAGTTTGATGCCCCAGTCCTGGGCCCATTTATTTAATTTATTCATATCGTTTTGCATTAGGCTAAATAGATTTTTGGTTATTCTGCCTGTGCGCCAAATGGCGCAGTCATCAGCGAAGAGTGCTGTATTTAGTGGAGTGGTTGATTTAATTTTACTTTAAGCATCGAGTGCTTTAGTTATGTCGTTGATAAATATATTGAATAAGGTTGGTGATAGGACCGAGCCTTGTGGGATACCATTTATTATTTCGTTTTTTTGTGAGTAGTGTCCGTTTACTCTGACTGATATTGATCTGTTGTGAATAAAGTTATTGATGAAGTTGAACATATTGTCTTTAATACCGTTAGTTTTTAGTTTATTGAGTAGTCCCTGGCGCCATACCATATCAAATGCTTTTTCAATATCTATAAAGATTGCTAGTACTTTACTGGACTTGCGGAAGGCTATTTTGGAGTCTAACTATCTGATCTATTGTTGAGTGTTTAGTTCTAAATCCGCTTTGTACATTTGTGATTAGTTTATTTTCTAGTAAGTAGTTATTTAGTCTTTTACTGATTATGGTTTCTAGCGTTTTGCACATGTGCGATGTGAGTGTTATCGGTCTATAACTTCCCGGGAGGGAGTGGTCCTTTCCCGCCTTTGGGAGGCTGAAACACTCTGCATGCTTCCATGCTGTGGGCATTTGGCCTTCTTCCCAGATTCTGTTATAGAGCGATAACACTACCTCTAGGGTTACATCTGGCATATGTTTTAGTAGAGTATAGCTGATTTGATCTGGCCCTGTGGCGGTGCTTTTTTTTTGCTTTAATGGCCGCTTTTAGTTCTATTAATGTTAGTGGTTTATTAAATTCTAGATTATCCGTGTTAGGTTGTTTATCCATCATAGTATTTGTTGGTAAGTTGTTATCTTTCTTAAGCTTATCAAAGAATTCTTTTGGGAAGTTTTCGTTGCTGCTGTTTTTACTAAATGTTTGACTTAGGAGATCTGCTTTTTGTTTATTTGTGGTAGCTATTGGTTTTTTTTTTGAGGACTGTAGCAATCGTGCGTTGTCCTTGTATAGCTAATAGATGTTCTGTTATTAATTTTCCCCACAGAATGTCTGCCAGCTGGTCTGTTTAGCTTCAATGATTAGTTTGCCTATTTCGTTTTTTGTTTTAATTTCGTCTGTCCACCGACTGACAGGTGAATTTTGTGTTGGTTGTTTGGTTTTGGGTATATTATTTTCCGCTATTTTAATTATTTCGTTGGTAATTTTAGTGGTCGCTTCATTGATATCTATATTAGTTTCTAGTTTAATTTGGCTGCATTCGCTTGTAAAGCCTGCCCAGTTGGCTTTACTAAATTTGAATTTTGGTAAGAATTTTTCTTGTTCGATATATTCTATATTACTTTTGTAATTGGTTAGTATGGGTAGGTGGTCACTATTTAGTGTATCAAGTACCTCCCATTGGGCGTTTGCCCCTATATTATTAGAGGTTATGGTAAGGTCGATGGCAGATGAGGTTGCTAGTTGGTCGTGATAGTAGGTGGGCTGCCATCGTTGAGACATACTAGGTTGTTTATGTTAATGAAGTTTTCTAGTATGTCTCCTTGTGTGTCGGAGTGCTGACCTCCCCACAGTGGGTTATGGCTGTTGAAGTCTGCTACTAGGATTAGGTTATTATTTGGTTTGATAAGTTTATTGTAGTCGTTTATAGTTAGCTGTTTATGGACTGCTCCCGGTGGGCTATATACATTGATGACGTCTATAGGCATCTTTTTATTTAATACCGTAAGTCCTAGGACTTCCAGATTGGTATTTAAGGCTTCGTATTTAATTTCGCTATGTGGGATGGTACTTTTAATGAGTGTGGCTATTTTCTCTATTTTTATAGTAAGTTGTATAGCCTGGCATTTTAAATTTTTTGGTTGTTATTTTATTATTACTTTTTTTGGAGCCAGTTCCTAGCCAAGTTTCTTGTATGCATATAATATCTGGCTTGGTGTTATTGGTGCTAATGAATTGAATGAGTTCGGCACCATGTCCCATTGAGTGGAGGCCTTTAGCGTTCCATTGGAGAACGCTAAGGCCTTTACTTATATATTTATTTTTATTAACATGGGTGTGTGGAGACTTGTCTCCCATATTGTAGTCCCGTAATTGATTAGTTTATTTAATATATATTTATTATTATTTTCTAGTTTTAGTTTACTAGTTGACTTACTTTTTTTTTTTTTTTACTCTTTTTTTTTGGTTAAGTTTATTTTTAATGTTATTCATTTCAACTACTAGTGTTTCAATTAGTGTTTTTAGCTCGGTTATCTGGGTTTGTTCATTTGTTTTTACTTTGGCCGCATAGGTTATATTGGTTGTAACTGGTTTTGGTGTTGGGTAGCTTGTTATTAGTTGTTTTGGTTGCTCTCTCCTATTATTTAGCTGTCTAAGCGCACGTTGATAGTGGTGGCATGTGTCATCGTGGGCCATGTGCCTGCTTAGACAGTTCGGACATTGGATGGGTCGGGTGCATGGCGAATTGCGGGAGCTCCTGGGGAGCTTTTGGCCGCACCTGTAGCAGGTGGGCTGCTCCTTATGGTGTTTACATTTATTGGCGCCATGGCCCCATTGCTGGCAGTGGTGACATTTAGAAGGTTTTATTTCGTATGGTAGAAGTTGGTATTGGCGGCTTTGGATGAAAATATATTTGCTTTTGTTTGTTTTCGCTGTGATAAGCACGTATCCGTTGGTCCATGTTGTGACGTCGGTAATATCGAGTTGCGGGTTGTTGAATTGTAGGCGGTTTAGAGAGGTTTCATGGGCTGGAAGGGGGTATAGTTTAATTAGCCATTTGGTAGCTGGGTTGGGGTTTTGGTGGTTATGGGTATCCCGGGGGGTGGTTGATGGGGCGGTTGGGCTGGTTGGGTTTTCCTGAGGGGTGGGGTTTTCTTTGTTGGTATGGGGTGGGGAGGGGGGTGCAGGGTGGGGTGAGGAACTGGTGGGACTTGCTGGGGTTTGGGTGGGGGCAGTAGTGGGTGGGTGGGAGAGGGTGGAGGTTGGGTTTGGGTTTGGGGCTGGGGTGGTGGTGGGAGTAGAGTCGTTGGTGGTGATGGAAGGGAGGGGATTAGGGGTGGATATTTGGGGGGTGGTGATAGTGGTGGCAGTGAGAGCAGGGTAGGTGGTGGTATCGGAGGGGGTGGGGTTTTGGATGGTAATGGTGGCAGGGGCAGGGGTGAGCGACGGTGGGGATGTGGCCTTAGAGAAGGAGATTGATAGTAGCGAGGGTGTGGCTTTGTTGGCATGGGTGGGAGGGTTATTATCTGCTTTTTTGGTGGTAGCTCCAGTTGGTTTATTGGTTTTAGACTTTGTTACTGGTTTAGACGTTTTGGGTTGATTTACTTTCAGGAAGTTGCTGGCATTTTTTCCGTTTTTGGTCGGAGTTTTAATTTTTTGTTTAGCTATTCTTTTTAGCATTGTTGCCCTTGTGGGTAAGTAGTTTTTTGGACGGGTCGAGAGTCGGTTCGCCGTGGCTTGCTGGTTCGTTTTTTTGACAGCTGTCACGGCGGACGCGGTAGCTTCAATCCCGTGTTTGTTAGTTTGATTAGTGTTGGCCGGTACGGTAACATCCATCATGTCCGCTGTGGTTTCACTGATGGTGTTTGGGTTCTCCTGCTGTATGAAGTTTAGTTTTTTTTGGCACTTTTTGTTCGGCGTTCCTCTGTTGAGGTCGGTTTTGAGTAACTCGTGGATTTTTTTGGCTTCAGTTTCTGTTTGATAGTGAAGCTTGAGACTTCCTGACCTTCCTGACCTTGACAGTTTCTGTTTGATAGTGAAGCTTGAGACTTCCTGACCTTCCTGACCTTGACAGTTTCTGTTTGATAGTGAAGCTTGAGACTTCCTGACCTTCCTGACCTTGACAGTTTCTGTTTGATAGTGAAGCTTGAGACCTTTGACCTGACCTTCCTGACCTTGACAGTTTCTGTTTGATAGTGAAGCTTGAGACTTCCTGACCTTCCTGACCTTGACAGTTTCTGTTTGATAGTGAAGCTTGAGACTTCCTGACCTTCCTGACCTTGACAGTTTCTGTTTGATAGTGAAGCTTGAGACTTCCTGACCTTCCTGACCTTGACAGTTTCTGTTTGATAGTGAAGCTTGAGACTTCCTGACCTTCCTGACCTTGACAGTTTCTGTTTGATAGTGAAGATGAGACTTCCTGTGACAGTTTCTGTTTGATAGTGAAGCTTGAGACTTCCTGACCTTCCTGACCTTGACAGTTTCTGTTTGATAGTGAAGCTTGAGACTTCCTGACCTTCCTGACCTTGACAGTTTCTGTTTGATAGTGAAGCTTGAGACTTCCTGACCTTGGTTCTACCTCTTTATTGTTGTTGCCTAAGGCGACTGGCAGTAATTGGAGGTTCTCATGTTTGTCCTCATTTGGGTTTGTTTTTAGTTCAATTATTTGGCCTAATTCTTTAAGGTTATTCTCGTCCCCTTTGATGAAGGTATCTCCGTCTATTAAACGCGTGTGGAAGATTTTATCAGTTAGGTTTGTTGTTGCTTCGGCAACGGTCTGTTGCCAGTACATGTACTGGTACAGAGTTGGGTTAGTCCCGTTAATTTTAATTTGCCTAACTCCATTTTCGCTGTTTTCTTTTTCCATTTTGTTTTTGTTTTTTGTGGCTTCTGCCCGGAGTGGCGAGTATGTCAAATTTGTTTTTAATGGGGATTTCTGGATGGATATCATTTATATCCATCTCATCTTCTGGTTCACTGTCCGAAAACAGGTTAAACTCTTGGCTCAGATTAAGAGATCGGGCCGCTTTATCGAGCTCCTAGGAGTCGTGGGGGTGGAGCGGCAGGTGGGTTTACGTGCTAGGTTTAGCGCCAGCTCCTTTGTTTTAAGGTGGGGGTTAAGGCTGACGAATTCAGTTTCAGGGTTTAATTCCTTATCTATTTAGTTTTTTCAACCTTTTTTGGTGGTGGTGGGCTTACTGGGTTGGGGAGGTGGGGTAGGAGATTTTGGGGTGGGGGTTGGCTCTTTATCGTCCTGGGTTAGGACGTGAATTTCTTCTTCGGCTATGTTGGGCGTTGTTTTTTTAGTTTGATTTTGTTCAGCCATTTTGTTTTTCGGTTTAGCGGTTGTTGTTGTTGTTGTAAATGTTTACATGCTTACATGCCACTAGAGCTTCAAGCATGTCTGCCCCGGGGCCAAGTCCTGGATAGCCAGGGGTCTGCTCCAGGCCAGAAAATTAACAGGACAATTTAGATAATTACTCTAAATAATAAAATAAATATGGGGACAAATTAAAAAAAATATATATATATATATATTTTGTTTGGTGTAATCCCAAAACAGTTATTTAAATAAATATAATATAATTTCTAAATAATTTAAAATTGACACCAAATTTTAAACGGGCATCCAAAATAAAATAATCACAGTCTACTCAGTATTATTATTTACGCCCTTATCTGGGGAAGGTTGGTAGTTAGAGGGCCGTTAGCGGGGTTATTTTTGTTTTTTCCCTATTTCTTTTGGGCGTTTAAGGCTTTGTTGAGCTATCTAGGTAATTTTGAGTAGTATTACGATATTCTTATATTATTGTACAACTAGAGCTAATTAAAAAATAAGTTTATTAGTAAATTTAGTAATTAATATAGCGATGATGATGATGATAACTAGTTTAACGTGCCCATATACCACTAGGGTTTCGAACACGCCCATCCCGAGTCCGACCTCCGATAAGATCGGTGGCCTGACTCGGGATGGAGGGGGGGGGGGGGTGTGGAGGGCGTGAAAATGCGCAGAATTTTGAAAATAGCAATTAGTAAAAAAGTTAATAGAATAAATACAAAAAAGAAAAAGGTTACAAGCCAAAAAAAAAAAGAATTGACTGCTCGGCCGAATATTTACATAATTTGGAGCATTTTAGAAGGACAGTCCAAAACTAAATAAGAGAAACAAGAGAGGATCGGACTATTTAATAATATTAAAAAAAAGAGAAGTAATTTCGACATAAAATTTTGAACGCAGATCTAAAAGTTTAAAGTCTGATCGATATGTCCACGCGAGTGGCCTCGTTAAGGCCGTTTGGGTGCACAGCTTGAAGGGACGAGATGGGTTGCATCCCGTTAAGAAAACCCCTAGATTGACAGTCGATAGACGTTGAAGGTTTAGTGCTGTGCTGAAATACAGATCTTGAGAAGCCGGATCCGTCTGAATGAGAGAGAGTATCAGACTAGGGTATAGTCCAGTCGTCATGGGTTGGTATAGTGGTGCGGACGGGCCCGACTCCCGAGAATACGAGATGGTATCACGGTATCACGGTAAAGTCTAGAAAAAGAGTAGTAGGGGCCGACCCCGCTTCCTATTTCTTCTTAGAGTGGGGCGATCAATCTTCCAGTGCTGCTATGACAGGCTCGGACATGTAGAGACTAAACGCGAACAACCGTGGCGTTCTGCAGAATGGCCGTCATACAAGTCACGAAAAAACCCAAGTCGACAGTCAGACGGAGAAATGACGTGGAGGCAAGGAATATCGCTAAAAAAGAATCCATCCAGGTGGTGCAGACTGTCGAAACGAGAAGCGTTCCAGCGTTCAATCAGTTCCAATAGCCGCATACATCCCAGTAGTAAACTTCATTTCGCTGACAAAAACAACGAAATGAAGGACCCCCAAGTCGAGCACACGAAAGCACGTGCAGTGTGCACAAGCGAAACAAACACGTCTTACCACGTGGAGCTCCAGACTGAGAATAGCGAACTGGGAACTGGGAACTGTATTAACGTGCCCCTATCCAAAAAGGTTCAGGCACGCCCGCTACGGATTTAGCCTCTGACTTCGCCAGTGACTAACTCCGGAGCAGGGGGGGGGGGGGGGAGGTAAGTTTGAGGTGGGCAGAATTTGGAAGAAAGCCATTTAGTAAGGTCAACGCGAGCGCGGACCGACTAGCAGACACTTCGCAAACTTGAAGTAACACCGAGTGGGAGCCGTGCTCTGATTGGCTGAATTTCGATTCCTCGGTGAAGCCTGTAATTTACCTAAGTCTACAAAGAGTAACTGCATCCAAAAACATGTCCGGACACTAAATTTAAAACCAAAAAGTTTATGACTGCTCGGCCGAAAGGGTTTTAAGGTGATTTTGAGCAATTGAACGGGCGCCAAAATAAAATGCGTTAGACTATTTACAAAAAAATAAACATAAGAATTTAGAACTCGATCGAAAACTCTTAAAGTCTAACTAGCCCAGAAAAAATAGTACTCACGGAGGTGAAGGAGGTTGGCAAAGGGGAGGACGTCACGGTGAGCCGATGAAGTTGGTTACGTCAAAATGCGGGATGGCTGGCCGGTAAGTGGATCCTGCTATCGACTTGGCTAGTGATCGATACTCTTTCCCTGCTATGATTTTGATAACTCGATGGAGGGTCGGGTTGTCCATTTCTGGGAGTAGCAGTGCTTGGTTGTAGCTCCCATTCCGGCGTACGGTGAAACAGAGTCCACGGCCATCCCGCATTGTGACGCTGTGCACACAGAAGTCTCCCTCTGACGGGCTTGCTGGTAGTGGCATGAAAGCGCTGAGCTTCGGTTGAGTGAATAGGCTCCGGACGTCCTCGATGTTGGTCTTCACCAACTGGGAGTAGCGCGTTGGTAGTTTGCCGGCCTTGAGTGACCACTGCTCCTCAGTTTCAGTAACAGGCTTCGGCGGTTGAGTCGGGGGTCCTGGCTTGACTGGTTGGTCTCCTGGTGACGCAATCACTTTCCGCTTGGCAACGGCTACAGATCGGGCCTGGGACTCGACTGCGGCACTCTTCCGAGGTGGAGGTGGCATCACAGGAGTCCCGGAAGCTGAGTTCATCGGAGTTTGTGGGGGCGACTCCATAACCGCCTGGTTAAGGTCTGCCCCTGGTGGTTCAACTGTTGGGTCCGGCTGAGCTGGATCCTCTGGTTTCACCGGTGTAGATCGGTGCTGGGGATGTCCATCGTAAGGGGCCGCCGCCGGCAGTTGAGCTGCCGGTTTTGTACCCCCCCGGTCCGTCCCTGGCGCGTCCGTCTTCCTCCTTCCTCTCTTCCTCGGTGGTTTCCTGACCGGGTCACCGTACACCAAGGTCACGGTTGCCCGTGGCCCGGTGTACGTGATGCGGTATTCAAGTAACACTCCATAACTGGCTATGAGTCCCCCCAGGTGGGGGGGGGGGGGGGGGGGGGGGGGGGTAACTCAAGAGAGCAGGCGCACACGTCTTGCTTCGTCGCTAGCCGTTTTGCAAGAATCGCAAGAATGAATGCAAGAATGAATGGGGAATAGCGATTGATTTGATTTGATTTCAACTTATTTTCGTGCTTATATCCAATTAAGGTTCAAGCACGCTGTCCTAGGCACACAACTCAGCTATCTGGGCTGTCTGTCCAGGACAGTGGGTTAGTTGTTAGTTGGTTAGAGGTTAGTGAGAGAGAAGAGGGTGTAGTGGCCATACACCTACTCATTGAGCCCTTAAGAACTCGCTCTGGGTAGGAGCCGGTACCGGGCTGCGAACCCTGTACCTAACAGCCTGTAGTCCGATGGCTTAACCACTGCGCCACCGAGGCCGGTAGGGGAATTGTTGTTGTTTAAAGCTTTAACGTGCATATATACCACGAAGGTTTCACGCACGCCTGTCCTGGGCCCAATCTCTGGCCTTTGCCAGTGACTGAGTCCAGGACAAGGGGGGGGGGGGGGATGAGTTTGAGGTGGGCGGAATTTTGAATAAGTATTTAGTAGTGTCCAGCGACTGCGCGGACCGACTAGTAGACACCGAAAATGGGCCGTGTTCTGACTGGCGTAATTTCGATTCCTTCGGGTCTAACTAGAAAAACCTATGTCTACGGAGAATATCTGCACCTAACATCATGTCCGGACTATGAATTTAAACCCAAAAATAAGTTTGACTGCTCGGCCGAAACGATTTTGAGGTGATTTAAGCAATTGAACGGGCTCCAAAGTAAAGCGCGTTGGACTATTTATAAAAAAATAAACATAAGAATTTTGAAGTCGATTGCAAATGTTTAAAGTCCAACTAAGCCCAAAAAAGGAGGTTACCTGTCCTAGTTAAGGTTGGTGCAGCAGGATCATGGCGAGTTGATGGACTGTTCAGGCCTGAAGTTGGGGAGTCCTTCAGTCAAAGCCTTGATGTTGCGGTGTATGGCTCCTGGGTATATGTCTCGTAGGACCATCTTCAAGATGCGGTGAATGGTCCCGTTTGACATCGTTGGCATCAGGAGCCCCTGCCTGTACAGTCCTTCCTGCTGAGCTGTCACGTATAGTTTTTCTGAGTTTGGGGCACCTTGCAGCTGGTACTTCCCTTGTCCGGTTGGAAGTTGGCGCCAGTGATTGTCGTTCCAAGGTCCCTTCAAGTGTTTGGCATCGGTGAAGTCACCGATTACCGCCCCCGTGTACTTGTGCGGCAGGAAGTCGCAGACGAGAATCCATTCCGGATCATCAGACGACAACGGTACGGTGACCGATGACATCTTCCTCTTCTTGAATTCTCGCTGGTCTGCCGCGGTGTCCGTATCAACAACAACTGCCGGAGGTGGTGGTGGGCTCGCCGGTGGGTCATGAGAGACCACGTGGCCCGTTTCCATCTTCGTCGGTTCCTCAACCGAAGGGACCTCCACTGTCAGTGGAGCTGACAGCTTTGGTCCCCCCTGGATGGTTCCTGGCGGTTGTTTCGGCTTGGGTGCCCGGTGTTGCTCAGAATGAACCTCCCCCGGTGGTTTAGCCACCGGGTTCGGATCACCCCGCGCCACGTCAAGTCCAGTCCTCCTCTTCGGAACAGGTGGGACCGCCCCTGGCGGTTGAGCCGCCACGTTTGGTCCCCCCTGTGAAACCTTGGGTCGCCTCCTCCTTCTTCTGCTAGGTGCGCGGGTCTTCCGGTCACCGCCGTATATCAGCGTGACGGTCGCCGAGTCGCCATTGTGCTCTACGCGATACTTGGACAGAGGCCCAAGCGCACGGATCACAGCCCCTAGGGTGGGGAGGGGGGGGGGGGGGGGGGGGGAGAATAATCTCCACGTTTTCCAAACTCAACTTCATCCTTCGAGAGTTAGTGCAGAAGTCCCGGTAGGGGAATAGCGAGTTAAGTGATTTAGATAAAAGGCTTTTCATTGCGGACCTGAACGGACCTGAACGGAGCCAGTAATTTTCGTTATTGTGTTTTTAGGTTTAGCAGCGTTTTGTCACTAAGTTGCTTTTAATTAAAAGTTTAAACAAGGTCTATAATATTCTCTGTTTTGGGTTGAGTTTCCTTAATTATTAGTGGTTTAGTAACTTAATACATGAATTAACAGAAACAGTTCTAAAGAAATCAGGTACACAATATATTTTGCTATACGGTCTTAGCGGTTTCGACTTTATACAAATAGTGTTTTTTCATATAATAGAATGAGTTGCTAGCGGTTTATCAACTTAATACATGGATTGAAAAAACACAGTTCTAAAAAATTCAGAGTACGGAGTATGTTAATACATGAATTAACAAAAACAGTTCTAAGAGATCAAATACACAATATATTTTACTAAAAGGTCCTAGCGGTTTTGACTTTACAAAGTGGTGTTTCCTAATACAATATAATGAGTCGCTAGCGGTTTATCAACTTAGTACATGGATTGAAAAACACAGTTCTAGAAATTCACGATATACAATATGTTATACTAAAGAAGGTCCTAACGGCTTTGACTTAATGCAAATAATATTTCCTATTATGATAAAAGAGAGTTTTCTTACCTTGGTCCAAGTTCAATACAGCTCATAGTTCTGTTACCTTACTCATTGACTCACACAGGGTGAGAAGATTAGGATGTGTTGATTGCAATGAGCTCACACACCAGCAAGTATATGGTAGTGTTTGAGGGTGTCCTACCAGGCTACCTGATCAACTATTAAGTATAATGCTAGAAGATGATTAGTTTATTCAAGTGTCAAGCGTATATGAAATAAAGCGCATGTTTACACAATAAATGAAAAAACACAGGGTAAGGTAAACGGTTTAACGTGCATATATACCACGAAGGTTTCACGCACGCCTGTCCTGGGCTTAATCTCTGGCCTTTGCCAGTGACTAAGTCCAGGACAAGGGGGGGGGGGGGGGGATTGAGTTTGAAGTGGGCAGAATTTTGAATAAGTATTTAGTAGCGTCCAGCGACTGCGCGGACCGACTAGTAGACACCGAAAATGGGCCGTGTTCTGACTGGCTGAATTTCGATTCCTTCGGGTCTAACTAGAAAAACCTAAGTCTACGGAGAATACCTGCACTTAACATCATGTCCGGACTAAGAATTTAAACCCAAAAATAAGTTTGACTGCTCGGCCGAAAAGGTTTTGAGGTGATTTGAGCAATTGAACGGGCGCCAAAGTAAAATGCGTTGGACTATTTATAAAAAAATAAACATAAGAATTTGGAAGCTCGATCGAAAAATGTTTAAAGTCCAACTAAGCCCAAAAAGGAGGTTACCTGTCCTAGTTAAGGTTGGCGCAGCAGGACTCATGGCGAGTTGATGGACTGTTCAGGCTTGAAGTTGGGGAGTCCTTCAGTCAAGACCTGGATGTTGCGTCGATGGCTCCTGGGTAGATGTCTCGTAGGACCATCTTTAAGATGCGGTGTATGGTCCCATTTGACATCGATGGCATCAGGAGCCCCTGCCTGTACAGTCCTTCCTGCTGGGCTGTCACGTAAAGTTTGTCGGAGTTTAGGGCACCTTGTAGCTGGTACTTCCCTTGTCCGGTTGGAAGTTGGCGCCAATGATTGTCGTTCCAAGGTCCCTTTAGGTGTTTGTTATCGGTGAAGTCACCGATAACCGCCCCTGTGTACTTGGTTGGCAGTTTGTCGCAAACGAGAATCCAATCGGGTTCATCAGACGTCTTCGGTAGAAAAAACACAGGCATTATTATTGACTTATGAGCCACTGTTAAAACTGTACATACAAATGGTTATAATAAAACATATACATATATGAACATTCACCATACGTCAGCAATACGTATTCAATTAGGCCATATATATAGTTATTTGATTCCCTCGCTTACGGAATTTTCTGTGTTATAAATAAACATAATTGTAGCTCATGCCACACTATAGCATAAACCAAAACGCTTGTATCCACATTTGCATTCATAAACAAACATTTCTAAAAAAAAAAAAAAATTGATATTTAAATTTTGTTTTAGTTATTATTGTTATTTTTTGTTTATTTTAGTCTTTAAATTAGAGAATATTGGACTTGTCTGTCAATCGTCAATCTGCTACTATATATACTAGTATATAGTACTATATATATATATATATATATATATATATATATATATATATATTAGATCAAATATATATTATATATATATTTCAAACGACACTGATTAATAATCTGCATGAAATTTTAATTTATTCACTTGCCATTAATGTTACTGTAGTATAGAATTATATCAATAACAAATAATATTCATAATATATCACATGCTCTATATTACATCTTGCACATGGAGATAAATCGTTACCGATTTGATCGGGCTGCTGGTGCTCCCTTGCACCTGCCAGTGCAGGCGGTCCCTCCTCTCCCTTCCCCCCACATTTCCTGTCATGGACGGAGGAGCCGGCCAAGGCCGGCTCTTGTGCCCACGACAGACGTGCGCTACAACAGCTTGTTCTGAATGTGCACGTAAAATCCTGACATGACATGACATGATAAATCGTTCTGCATTAATATACTAGGGGGAGTGATTTGAGTCTGGGGAGTGTTTTGAGCCTGCAAGGGGTGAGTGATTTGAGCCTGAGGGGAGTGATTTGAGCCTAGGCTCAAACCACTCTAGCGTGATTTGAGCCTGGGGAGTGATTTGAGCCTCCTACACCGGCTCCTCATCCTGAGCGAGGTTTAACGACTCAATGGCTTGGTGTAAG